>NW_009635507.1:0-200 GCF_000690535.1 Cariama cristata | reverse complement strand
ATAATACATCTCGTTTCTCTTTTCTTAGCCTTTAAATCAGAGTAAATTATATTCAAAATGAAATCGCTTTTAACAAAAGCTACTTCCTCAAGTTGCTGGACTGTAGTTTTGCCAGGACAGGGTAATCCTGCCGGGATACAAGAACAACTCCCCCCCCAAACCAACCCCCAAACCGTGCCCGGCAGCTGCAGCCTCCCGCG
>NW_009635506.1:12634-23832 GCF_000690535.1 Cariama cristata | reverse complement strand
GAGTGCTCCTCCTAAATGAAACCGGAGGTTTGCTCTACTCCCTCTCTCTTTGGCAGTACAGCAACATAACAGTGCTTGTCTCAATCTGAGTTTCATACAGAAAGTACTAAAATATTGGAACTAGAGACTGTCTAATCACAATAATTTTGTGAGATGGATGTAGGGGAATTACTTCCTTGCTTCTGTCTTGCATCCTTTTTGGGTGGCTTACCAAGGTAAGTTGTATGCTTTTCTTGTGGACCAAGGAGGGGTGGTAGTTTACTCCATCCTCAAAACGTCTGCCACTGGAAACTAGTAGAGACAGGTAGTCACTACTTAAAGTAGTAAGAACCTTCAAAGTTATAAAAAGCAGAAATTGATTGTTAATATTTGCCCTGAAATATGTATATGCTTTGGGGACTCCTTGGAATAACCATTGTGTTGTACATGGGGTGGATTTGGTTAACTGTCGGGTGAGAAAGCAGCAGAAGGTAAGAGACTGAGTAGTAAGCAGAAAGTAGTCTAGTGTATTAATGGGATGCAGGCAATTCAGTTGGGGCAGGGGGGAAGCTGTGTTAGAAAACTGTGTGACGTTAGAGAAGCCATTGAAATGTTTAGTAATAAAAGCACAAGGAGCTTGGGAACCAGAAGAGCGGAGGAACAAGAACTACTGGTGCAGGACGTGAAACTGGATATTGTAGGGATAGCAAACATGATAGGACAGTATGCATACCAGGCATGACCTGTTTTCTGATAGTGTAGGCAAGATAAAAATGAAGAGTGGGTGTGATGTGGGATGTAAATGAAAATAATAGACTGCTTTTCCTCTGTGTTGCTTTTCACTATCACTTGCGTAAAAATTGTGTTGGGGAGAAATAGAGTTGCGAACTTGGAATCAGGGTTGCAATGTATAGAGAGATATCTCTCTAACTTTAAAACAGTTCTCAGAAATATTTCTCTGAACTGAGAAACAATTATGGCTAATAATGGAATACATGAGTCAGTATTTGCTGGCCAGGTGATAGATGACTCTTTTCCTGCTGTTCACCAACACTTATATATCTGTATGAGGAGCCTTCCTCAATTTATTACATGAGGGGAGAAGGTGGAGTCTATCTTAGACTCCTGTAACACCTAGCACATAAAAAGTCTTTACAGCCACACCTGCAATTTTAGCAAATCTGTCAATTTGGGGTAAGAAAGACAGATTATTTTGCATCTCTGCTTGTCAGTCAAGAACACACCATACTTAAGGGAAAAAGCAGTCTCTACAACTGTGGGTAATTAAGACCACCTTGGTAGTACAGGAGTTCTTTCTGTCAGGGTTTATTTAAAGAGCAACTAGAGATGCAGGTACCAAAGGAAGAAGTGTCCAGGCCAAGAAACTGTGGTAGATTTTATTTCACTGTTACCAGAACCATGGCTGATACAGTACTACTCGATTTGAGACAGAGTAGCAATGCTCACCACTAAAAAAGAGGCTAATGCTTTTCATTTTCTTTAATGTTCTACCACCAAAGATACGGCTGAAGGGTTTTGTGTTTTTTTTTGTTTTTTTTTTTTTTCCTTGACAAATAAGGTAAAGTTTAGTGGTTTTGATGCAAAGAGATTGGAATATCATGCGTGAGAGTATAATAACCTGGTAGGTCGCAGCAACAGATGTGGGATGAACTTTGATGGAGCAGACCGTCAGGCTGTGCATTTAGGGCTTTGGATGTGATCTGGGTGTTCATCAGTTAGAAGTAGCTGGGGAGAAGGACCCCAAGGCCCTAATTTATCACAGCGTGGCTAAACTGCAAATAATGATGTGGAAAAAGAAAATGGGGGTTTATGATGGGTATTACCAGAGTTTCCTCCTGATGGAAAGGGGGCCGTTAGTGTTACCACACAGGCAAGACCTCATCCTTAATACTCGTGTATCTGAATCATACGCAAGATATTTCTCCATTCCCTAATTAACTTAGTAAGTCTCCTTTCCACTCCTTCTGAAGGGAACAGGAGTCTTTGAGAAGGGTTTTCTCACTCCTGAGTGCTTTACCCCTTATTAAAGCTGAAATGCTACTCTTTTCACTGGGCTGTTTTCTCATTTAACTGAAAGCTCTGGCATTTTATTTCCACGTAATGTGAAATGTGCATCTGTAGGGAGAGGAACAAGCATTAGTGTTTCTATATGACTTTCCATTAATAAGCAGGTACTGAGATGGTATTTTGTTGTGAGACTGGCTAGATTACTTGCTGTGGTGAAGAACAAGTTGGACGTTTCTTCGTGTGGATTGAAATACTTAACTGACTCTGACTCTGTGCGGCTTAGTTTATATTCTGTTCTGCGGAGCAATGCATGGAGACTATAAGGAGTATTATTTTGACAGAAATTTTTTTGCAGATATGCTTGTTTCATAGTAAAGGAAACATTATGAAAAAAGTCTAAAATACTGCATAGAAAAATTTGGGACATAACACCAAGTAGGTGAAGAGATGGTTCCCTGGTAAAGCCGGTGGGTACAGTTTCACTGAAATCATGGAAAATGTACAGAAAACAGCCTGCTGTGTGCAACTGAAATACAGTTCCTGATTTCTTTCTTTTTTTTTTTTTTGGTATCTAGAAGGTATCTAGATTTAAAATATTAATCTAAGTGTCATTAATGTAATCATTAAAAGAATACAGCATCTGCTTTTCTAGTTGAGTAACACATCTGGCAATACCTGTAGGTTTTGCTGTGTGAATGTGTTAGACTTTGCAAGAGAGTCCACTCTGAAGTTTGGAAGTACAGAAAATGGCATGGAGCAGTGCTACCTTTATTGAAAGTAAAAAAGCTTTGTCTTTGCTTACTCTCTTGTCTCAGACTAAAACATGACAGTTCTGCCGTATGAGTGGCTCTACGTAGTAATAACTGATAAAGCAGGCCACAGATGTTCATCGCCAGTCGGATAAAAATCAACTTGTGAATCAAACCTGGCTGTTGCAGGTGGCTGTGCAGGAATGTGCCTGACAGTGACTTTGAGAGCTTTTAAGCCATTATATGAGCACCTGAAATACTCCTTAGTGGAGGGTTGTCCTGATCATCCTGGATTATTTCAGCTTTAATGGTGTGTTTGGGAAAAAAAAACAAACAAAAAACAAAACCCCACCAAAATACACACAACAAAAAACCAAAACCAAACAACCCAAAAAAGCTATCAAGAGGTATAACAAGGGAAAAGTTGCTCACAGTTTTCATGATATAGCCTTAATAGCTTGCACAAGCGTTGATGTGAAATAATAATAGCTAGATAGCATTCCTGTTGAGGAGCGAACATTAAAGAAAGCTGCCTGGATGACTGTAGTAGGACTGCAGCAAAACTTCTCAAGTTTTAGTTAATTTTGAGTAACACAAATAATCTAGCCATCCCTGATTAGCTTGCATCCAAGTTCTCTGTAATCCTATGGCTTCCTCTTAATTGTGCATGCATTGTATTTTGCAGATAAGCAGTTTCTGAGGACTGAAGGACCTGCTAAAGGGAACAACCTGCCTTTGAGGTATGAACTATTTGTTTAATGACACAACACTAAATCTTTAATTAAAACAAAGGTTTGATACAGCTGTACACACTAAAACTTCATCTGTACTGGGAAATACAGCTACCTTTTAGAGTTCTGAAATGTCAACATCTCCGACAGAAGTTCAGTAGCAAAGCTTGGCAGAGCAGGCATGCCTGGCTATGACAAGCGGAGTGTTAAATGGACTCTGGGAGAGCCTACATGTCTTTAAAAGGCATTATACGGAGAGTTCTGCGACTTGAACTTCTGCAGAATAAACACATCTGAAACGCACTTACCTTTCCATTCTTTTATGTTAAACACTCTATTTACTACTGTTCTTGTATCCTTCCTTTTGGGTATTTATTAAAGTTTCTAGCATTCCCCTGCTTCTTTTGAAGATAGCAGAGCTGGTGTGTGACTCGACGGATGTCCTTTCTGGCTGGCTGGACCTTCTTTTCTTCTTTTTTCTGCTGCAAAGGGCGGACATCTTGTTTAACTTGATCACTCAAATCTTTTTATCAGAGTAAGAGGACTACAAAAGATTAAAATGGGCAAACTAGGCTAAGAAAAAACAAGTCTGATTTGACTTGTTAGGAATTAGGGGCAGCGGATCATCCAAGTTTCTCACTCTAGCCTTCCTTTGTGGAAGACACACTTTCACTGGAGTCTTATCAGGCCTGCAGTCAGAGGGTGTTTGAGGTGCAGGTGCTCACATAACATGTTTTAGTGGAGGAATTACAATTTCTTAATGATATTTGTATAGACTGAGGGACCCAGGTGTCTTCTACATTGCGGCTTGATTAGCATGACAGTGATTGTTCTCAAATGCTGCATATTTCTTCAAGTCCTGGGAGCAGTATCAGCCTGTTTACTCCACTAACTAGTACTTCCTTTTGCCTTAACCTTCAGGTAGTCTAGAAGGTAAACCAATGACACACAGGGCACAGACTTGTAGAAGAATGACTAAGCTGTTAATGTCGGACTGCCAGTAGCATCCAATGATACTTGGCTGTAAAGAATGAAGAGGAGGCAAATGGATGCAGTTCAATTACAGCTTGTTTTAACATCACCAACTGTATCTACTGTGATTTACTAAAACTGTCTTGAAGTGACAGCAGCCTCACATGTCTCCTAAAACTTTGTTATGGGTATGGGATAAGAATGTTCCTAAAATGCCATTTTTTTTTTTAGCCTCCTTAAATGGCAGGCGCAGAGATAGTCATAGGTGCAAAGTCCTGTCTTTTCAGTCGAGCTGATGCTCTCGTGTGTCCGTTGACAATGTGACTGGAACCAGGCTCGGTTAGGGGCAGCCACGCCACCAGTTGTTTATACTGTGTGCTGTGGCTGCCCTCCAGACCATCTTAAGTCGTTCTCGAAAAGCCAAATAAGATGGCTTATCTCCCTCTGGGTGGGATGGAGGGAGGGGAGGTGCCTGGGATGCCGTGCGTGCTTTTCACTGTGGCCTCAATGGAGCTAAAGAGGTCATGGGAGGTGGACTGTCACCTTCTCCTGCAGGGAGTGAGCGCTGTGTGCGGCTGAACAGAGGAGATGACGTAGGAGAGTAAGAGCACTACCTTGCCCCTCCTGCATGTTCTAGTCTTGAACTTCTTTCTTTTTTTTCCCCCCTTTCCACTTCACTTAGCTTTGACCAATGTGGTCTTAATGTCTGCCAGACTGCTTGGATGTCTGGAATTGATCTCAGACTTCAATTTACTTGGTCATGTTGTTAACTCCCAAGTGGTCTAAGGGGGTGAGTTTGCTATGTTATAATTGTCCTTTCTTTTCTCCATTGTACAACATTGAGAGTTACAACATAAGCTGCCTCCTAGAGTCCCAGGGATAGATGTAGTTGTACCTCTCAACTTTTGTTGTTCCGTGGTTTCAGGACATGGAAACCAAGCAGGTGTTTCCCACAGACTGTATTCAGCAGCTAAAAATGCTTCCTGAAGTAATTTATCCGGGAACATTTAATCCACGTTCATTGACTGCCTAGATGAATAAAGGCAACTTCCTCCCCAACGTCCTGTGGAGAAGCCCGGGAGCGCAGGCAGGAAGGAGGAAGTGTTTGTGTGAGTCTGGCACCGGCTGCTTGGTTCTTGTTGGATGACCTGATGGAGGAGTATCTTGGGTTCTTCACAAAACAGTAACCTCTTCATCTCGGCTTGTCACTCCAAGATAATATAAATGGGTTCTGCCTGCTTGTTCTGTTACGAGCTTTTTTAACCAAGTGCAGTTGCATGTCTGGTCATCTTTCTTGCTTTCTTAAACTACAAATACTGACTGTGACTTGTGGCATCTAAAACGTCATTTGGTTCATGTATTGATTACTTTCTCCCCACCTATATACATGTACTTCTGAAAACATTACCTCCTGGATTAACTTATATTTTTTTTTTGTATAACTGCTCTAAGTGGGAAGAAACATGCACAAACCCACATTTTTTAGGATCAAGTTTATTGATGAAAAATGAACTAGATTGGGGCTGCTGCTGCCATAATTGTGGTAGGAGCAAGTAGCTGCTGCTTGCTGTGTGACTCCCTG
Organism: Cariama cristata; assembly: GCF_000690535.1. Classification (NCBI taxonomy): domain Eukaryota; kingdom Metazoa; phylum Chordata; class Aves; order Cariamiformes; family Cariamidae; genus Cariama; species Cariama cristata. The sequence continues at coordinate 17,791 of NW_009635506.1, read as the reverse complement.
CTCCCCTCCTGCGCCAGAGTTCTGCCTACAGAGAATTCTGCTCAGATAAGGGAAGCAGATAAGAAAGAACTTCCTTTGCCCCTGTGCTTTAGCAAACCAAGGGTGATTGCTTCGCCTCTGAGAGGATTTTGCAGTTTGCTGGAGGAGGGACTGGTGCATTATTACCCACCCTTTTAAAAGGAGGCTGAGGAAGTATGTGCTGACCTTCTAGGTTGGGAATACTGAGAACGGAAATGAGAAAATTTGGGCCTTGAGGTAAGAGGGAACCCTTGGGAAGAAGGCGATGCTACCATGTCACTCTACCACATACAGTTTTACTTCTTTAAAGTGATGTGGGCAGAACCCTTTATTTTAACTGAAATATATATTAAAAATTGATTTTTTTTTTTAGTACTACGCTGAACAATTATTTATTTGGTCTCTTATAGTTTCCTTTTTGGAAAGGGAACTGCCTGTGTCAAAGGGCACAGTACTGTGATACTGGATATTGCAGCCATACCTGCAATAAGGAAGTGAATCATTCCCTAAAGAAACTAATAGACTGCACTTGATAACATTGTGAGGAGACCTGAAATTTCATTTATTGCTCTTTCTTTCATGAAAGCTCAGCTTTTGTTTTCTAACCAATGCCTTGTTTTTCAGCCATCATTGAATGTATTTGCTATCGAGGGTACGGAAACGTAAATACAATAGTGGTTGAACTGCAGTAGCTACTCCCTTCCTCCTCTGCTGGCTTCCTGCATACATTTTGGAAGGTGGAAACTATTCATCTGCATTAATTCATTTCAGAAATGAGTGTTCTTCCCCTTGTTGCCACCCCATCAGATTTCAAAAACCAAAGGATATGAACAAAAAGAAACGACTGCTCTCACATACATTCCTTGAGACTGAGAAGTAACGTAAGGCTTCTTGCTGTAGCTCCTTCCAGCATTTTCCCATGTTCCAGTCTGATGCAAACATTGGCAAACGGGACATCTTGGTTTTTCTCCACTTTAGGTAAACCTTTAACCAGATAAGTGATGCAGGCACCATTCTAGTTCAACTAAGTCTGCATTGCAGCATGTGAGCATGTTTCTTAGAAGAAAAACTAAAAAACTGGAGCAGTGCCTTCACTGACTTGAGTGTATTTCTCCCAGACTTAAGTTTGCAGTTATTTTTGAGAGTTGTTTCCTAAACGTGGTTCTCCTTGTTCTAGTTGAGTCACTAGGAGCTAATGTTGGTTGCTTTCTTAGTCAGGCAGGAATTTTGTCATTAAATCCAGCTCAAGATAATGGAAAGGCTCAAATGGTAGAATTTATTCTTTTGACTAGCTCAGGAGGAATTAGGTTCAGCTGTTGATGAGTGTAAGCAGTTAAATTGATCTCAAACTATTGCTGTCATGCCTTTTTTTTTTTTTTTTTTTTAAACAAAGTCCATCATGAACTCTGTATGGCAGTAACAACTTTCTGGGGAGAGTTAGTTATCTTCAATTACCCAGGTCTTTTTTGCACAACCTGCCACTTTTAATGCTATTAATAGGTCTGTACTGCACTAATGCTGCTCCCTTTTCTGAGAACTGAGGAGTTCTGTGATGCTCTTACGGCACTTGGCCAACTGCATAACTGAACTTAGCTAAATAAAAATCCCTGGGATCCTCTCTAAGAATAAACATCACGTGAGAGCAGGAGTGTTTCCCTGCTTTGGGGGAATTAAAATGGCGTGCTGGTAAGGACTAATGGCAGCAGCTTAAGGGCTAGGCTGGCATCCCTCTCTGACTAAAAGGGATAAGCTACAAGTCCAGAGGAAGCAGAAGGGTCTGGCATGTAACCTCTAGCTTTCCTTGCTCTTGAGTTTGTCAGTCCGGGATGACATAGTGCTTTCAGAATGTACTGTTTTTATAATTCAAGAATCTGATAAATACCCTTATGAAGGAGACGTGAATGTGCTTGCTTAACTTCTAGTCTAGCAGTGTTTGATATCGGGCCTTGGCCTGCAGCTTAAATACCTATTAATGTGCTATTGAGCAAATTTCTGAGCGCTTCTCTGTACCTGTGTGTTTTTCTTTTATCCCCCTTGGTAGCATGGGAGGTACTAGGAATGGTGTAGGCGTCTGGTAATGGTGCCTCAAGTGGGCCTGCATGTGGCTCATGTTCTGGCACAAGCGGTAACGGATGCTGAGATAATGTTATCTTGCAAGTAATTCCCTTGCTGAGGGAGAAGGTCTCTGCTCTGCCGGCCTGCAGTGCATTAACACTGGTAATGGAGCAGGCGAATGTGCCCTGTATCCTGTGGTCCTGCGTGTGTTCTCCCCTCTGGGAGTTTTGTGGTGACTCACCGCACCTTTCCCCCCTTCACATATGATTCTGGAGCTAAATTATCATTCTACTTTTCTTTGTTTTGAAGCTGTTACATTACCAAATAGGAGGGCCTTTTTCTCTTGGATCACAGGCAGGCAATATTTACTTCCCAGGCTTCTAGCAAATCCTTTTACGAGCTATTGTAGCCAAAGACTTCAGTTCTGCCCAAGTGTGTTCAGCATTTTTAAAACTATATGCTTCTACCTTGTTTTTAAAAGGCCTTCTGATTTTTTTGTCTTTCTCACTTGTGTTTAGGCACAAATATCCCTACTTAGAAGTAATTCCTAGTAACATGGAATATGTTTAACCTCCATTATATCTATTGTGGAGTTGCCCCAAGATGAACAAAATCCATGCATTGAATTGCAAAAGGTGCTGCAAAGAGCCAGGCCCTTTCTAAGCATGTTCTCGTAACACGTCACTGCGTAAAGACAGACTTGAATATCCCAAAGCTGTTCTTAACAGAGTAAGAAGGAGCAGGCTCCATAGCTCTGAATCCTCTAGGTATACTCTACTCCCACCCTAAATGTGTCTATGGACTTTACTTCTCCGTGAATTTCTGAGCACCTGAGTGGCCTCCATGGAAATACAGGGACTGAATTTTGTTCCTGGCCTGAAAACCTAACAAATGTGAAGCAAAGGGAAAGCCGCTAATGCTTGGTAAATGGGCATGTTCACTCTAAACTAGTTTGCCTACACCTTTGCAGGATTCTGCTCTGGCTGATGCGCTGAAACCTTGACTGGGCACTGACACAGCGTTTGCTTCTCCTTTTTAAATGTCTGCTTCCATAACACTTTGTTGTGGTTTTCAAATGGCAAACCCCTGCCTCTCCACTAGTTCAAATGTGTCTGTTCTGTTTCCAGGTTCCTTCTGGGGCATATCTGTCAGCTCTCAGCAGCCTGAGGGGAGGGCATGATTCTCCAAGGCAATTGATGAGTCCATAAACTAACTTGCTATAGCCAAGATCTTGCAGAATTTGCAAGTAGCTAAAACTCATTTCTTAGTGTAGAAGTGTGGTTGGTTTCATTCTTCAAAAGCAGAATTTGCAAGTAGCTAAAACTCATTTCTAAGTGTAGAAGTGTGGTTTGTTTCATTCTTCAAAAGTTTTTTGACCTTCGAGTAGTGGAAAGCTTTAAAGTGTTTGCTTTTTGCAAATCTACTTGAAAAAGCATTTGGTAGGCTTGCTGTCCCACTCATCTGGCTCTGAAACATCAAGCTGGTGATGAGTTGTCATTGATGAAAATAGTTCACTAGTCAACTTTCTTATTTTGAAGCTACCAGTTCTGCGTCCTGATCGACAGGTTCTCATGCTATATAATTATGTTGTCAAGAGAGGTGCTTATTTTAATTAAAAGTAAAGTAGCTATTCTAATACAGTCACTAACATAGCTAGAATTATACTATATAGGTAGAGGAGTAAAGCTTGTATGTAAACGGAGTTCCTGGAAGCAGTGACTATGCATGCCCAGTTGCCAAACGAGCTGCTTCTGTTTTCAGTTGTATCTGCTGTAGCTGCTGCTCTCTATAACCTGTGATGTTTTATGCTCCTTGCTCAAATTTTATCTTGCTTTTTGAATAATGCTGGCTGACGTGTTGATCTTGGGGTGCTTCTCCAGAGAGCTGGTTTGCTTGCTGCGGTCGGCATCCAGCCTTTCTTGTGGGTATCAGATTGTGTATCTAAGTAGAAGCCACAAAGCTGGTCTCCAGGAGCTCTACTTGAGAAGCTCTTTCCAATGCTACTTATGACCTGATTTATCCTTCTTGATAACCCTTGTGAAATAAGGGAGCAGAGTTGCTGAGTGTAATCTTGCCTCTTTGTGCCGGCCCCTTTCTGCAAGCTTGAGTTGTTCCTACTGTTCTACAGAAAGTTTAACTCTGAATTTTCAAGGCTTGCTACAAGAAACTTCTTGATGTATGCATGAGGTACCATATGGATGTAACACATTAAATGCTGTTTAATGGCTGCTTATTTTACTCGTCAATGACAGCTTTTTTCGATTAACTTAATTTCAGAATCAGTCCTCTGGTGTTCCTTTCCCTCCTGCCCTCTCAGATGTGTATATATAGACAAGGCAAAATGTTGTGAGTTCATGAAGGCATCGAGGGCCCGCACAGTGGTATTACAACCAGAATTAAGCTGGACTGGATCTTTGAAAAACTTTTTTCTCACAGCATGACTTGAGCTCTTTCTCATCTCCTGGTTTGTAGTTCCAGTGTTCATACTGCGCAGTTTTCTTCACAAGCAATAACGGAAGAGATCATCTTAGAAATCAAAGCTGAAATTCTCATGTAAGCACAAGATCCATTATTGTGGGAGCTGCGTATAAGACAAATGTGGAGTAGGATGAATTTAGAGGAGCTGACACAAGGACTAAGTGACTGAGGTGAACTTTTGTAGTGAAACTTCTCCCTTTTTGTGCCATCATTAGTCTTCTTTTCTAGGCCATGGCAGCGAGATGGTCTTGCAGGAAGAAGAATGGGGAGGTACAAAATGCCTAATAAAAATGAGAATTATTGAGTGATCTGCTATATTAGAAATGTGCCATCCTTCTCTTCTTCCCAAGGAAAGGGACTCTTTAGCAAAACCCAGAAAGCCATTATTTTCTGGGTTTTGCTCTTAGGGAGGTAGAAGCTGCTTTCCTTTCTGATGCATGTGCTATTAAAGGAAAGCAGCTGACGGGAACAGCTGCTTGCCTTGCCTTGCCTGTTTGGTTTGTGGCTTAGCAGTCAATATGCAACAGAGAAAGAAAGCGCTTTGCTAACAGCCAGAGTTTTTATACCCTGCCCCCACTTTGACTGTCTTCTCCTCTGTCCTCTGCC
>NW_009635506.1:0-12603 GCF_000690535.1 Cariama cristata | reverse complement strand
ACTGCCTCACCACGCCCCCCCCCCCCCCCCCCCAGTGATTAATGAAACTCGCCTTATTTGGTGCCGTCTCTCCTGGTGAGTAGCACAGAAAATCCTGTCTTCTGTGAGACAGCTTGAAAACCAGCAAGCAAGTATCACCCTGGGGAGTTTCTGTTTTGTTTTGTTGTTTGTTTTTTTTTTTTTAGGTAGTTGTTACAGAATAGGTCACTTTAAAGCTAAAACTTACAAGTCTGTGCAGAAGGTGGGCAGACTCCTTTATTTTCCTTAGATAAGCATTTATGATTTTTAGAGATGACATACCAGTCTTTTTTAGGTCTCTTATTTCAGTGCTTGTAGGCCTGTGCGGAGCTAGACACTTGAAAGTCCCTCACAGTTATTATCTATGAACTCATCTTCCATGTGGCTTTTTTGAAGGCCAGCCAAGACCATTAATCCCCACCTTCTAGAGTCCCTAATCCCTGCTGGGGCTTATAGGAAAGTTATTCTTGTACTCACAGTGAAGCTGCTCTGGCAGAGTATCTATCCTGCTGTAACTTAAGGCAAGTTTATTAATGTGACTTTTTATCAGCCTGGAAACGGTACAACTCATCATGTAGCAATCTAACTTGGACAGTCTTACCCCATCTTGCTGAGTGGTTAATAGTAGTGAAATTGCCCAAAGGGAGGGAATTGTTCAGGAGACTGGTGTTCTCTTATCTCATCTTGGTGTACTTTAGTGTAATTAACAATAGTAAAATGCTCTTTGCAGGCACAAGTACCTGCCACGTATTTTTTTTGGGAAGGGGTGCAAGTGAAGTGAGGTCAGGGTTGGAAGTGGTCTGCTGGGGTGATTCTTTGCAGTTGAATCACTCTTCCTCTTCTCAGCCTGAGACTCCTAAAGCCTTCGGGCTCTGGTTTTTGTCCAGTTGTGGCTAGAGTGATGTAAGGCCCTCTTCCTATGTGAGCCTCCCCTCTTCCCACCATCTTTACTTGCTCAAAGACTTTTCTTTCGTTCCAAGTAAGCTTCTCCAAACATTAAGGACCGGTTCAGGTGGACTTCCTTCCATTTGTTGTCCTTCCAGGGTTCACATGTGATTTGGACAGGAGGGAAGTCTGAACAATTTTACCTTGAGTTCATGATTGTTCACTCTTGTCAGTTTTGGTACCATTGGTCACCTCTGTCTGTGCTAAATCTTCTCTCGCTCAAAGTGGTTTATTAGGCAGCTTAGGGCCCTCGCTGTCAAAGGGAGCTGCGCTAACTCTCCAGCGGTACGTACTGTGGGGAAATTGCAAAATTCACTGTGGCCTTTTAGACAAACGCAGAGCAGCTTAGGTGTAATTCCCAGGGATGTGGTAGAGTTATTCTCTTAGGTGTCTGGAGTTTTCTGTCTCCCAAGTTCTATGACCAGAATTTGGCTCTTCAAAGCCAGATAGCAAAGTTGCTGTCTTGGCTTTGCTCTGCTGTCAAGTGTATTGATAGAATAGGCATGTACTTCATGCCTAGGGTTCCCATGCGTCTCCTTCTGGAGCCATTGCATGTCATTACTTACATTTTGCAGAACTTGTCTTTTCTATGCAGGGATCTCCTCACCCTGAGCAGAGAAGAACCTGAAATAAGACCAGAAGGGAATGTAACTGATGGAAAACCTGCAGCTGAGACTCTGAAATCTGAGTTAGCAACCACAGTCTCGCTGCACAGTACAGCTGTCCATGCACACTGGACTTCATACTGAGATCTTTGGAACAAGCAGGGGCCAAGCTGTGCCGTGTAAATGCTGTGTTCCAGAGAAGTAATGCTTCTGAACGTGATCGTCCTTGAGTCCCATGATGTTATCTTAGGGGGCCGGAGCAGCAACGGGCAAGTCCAGCCTTCTTGGGTTCATGGGCAACTCTGAATGCTTCAGGGCAATAAGTGGGTCTATTTCATGACCTCTCATGTCTTCCCTAAAGCAATATTTGGGAACAAGTTCTCTAAAGGGAAATACATGAATGCATAAATAAACCACGGTGCAGTCATCTTTACTTTCATAAAAATCAATGTTACAAGTTGGTGTAGATGATCTTACATCACCCACAAAAAGAGGTGGTTTTTTTTATCCTGAAGGGAAGAGGTCTAGTAGTCCAAACTAGAGTTGGATAATAAATTAATAAATATGTATTTATCCAGAGTGCTCTGAGATCTGAATTGTTATGTATCTGTAGCTGCCATTGATATGCTGTCTGCCTGTTGTGGTGATTATGGGAAGGTACAGTAGGGCAGTATTCTTGCCATATGTGAATAATAACAGGTCAGCCACTCCCAGCTGATGGAGAGGTGTTGTGCATTTCCATTCTTCCCTTGACATCCTAATCCTTTACTAGGAAATAACTATAGGGAGAAAAATATCAGCATAGAGATTTAAAAAACAAACAAACAAAATTGACCAAGAAAAAGCCCCTTGACTTCATACGGCGTTTACTTGCTGCATCCCAGCCTGTGGCCACCAGTTGCTGTGCGGGGTTGGAAGCCAAGCGCTCTGGGTAGGGAGCCCTCAGCTAGGATCAGCAGCTCCTAGCCACGTGGCCGCTGTTGTTTCAGCCCCGTCAGTTGGTCATGACAGCTCTGGTGGCAGTATGCTAACAAAAGCCCAGATAATCTCACAAGTAGTGACAACATGTGGAAGCTTTTTTAGATAATATTTGCTTTTATCTTAAAGCTGCATTTTCGTATACCTTCCCCCACAGGAAGAAGGAGGTGAGGGGTAGTGAGAAACATACTTCTTTCTTGTGTATATACAGGAAATTCTTGCTTTTTGGAGCTGACCTTCTGGATGAATTCTGATTGTCTTCATAGTTTTGCAAGTCAGGCTTTTACTGCCGTACTGACTTCTGGTCTCACACGGTAGACAAACTGAAGCAATTGCAGGCAGGTAATAACTTGTGGGTCTTTTGAAGCAGCAGGAGGAAGACCTTCATAAATAAGCAGGATCGGTGGCTGCCTCTCCATTGCAGGACTAGTGAGGACTCCTAGAGCAAGCTTCATAGGCCCAAAGTAATTTTAGTTCTTGAATTAAGAGACTTACCTGAAAATTTGAATGAACGAGATTGGCCACTGTGTTTTAGAGACGCAAATTCTGGAATTATTCCTCAATTTTTTTTTTTACGCAGCCTTGTCTCATTTCCATTCTTAGCAAAAGCCACTGCATGAATGAAATTCCGTGTCTACTGCAGGAGTGCACTACTGTCCATTCTCCATACTACTTCATCCTCTCAAAGTCTGGGACAGAAGTGGATCCTTTCTAAAACTGTATGTGTGACCAGGGAGGTTGGGAGAGTTGTTTTGGTTTGGTTTTAAGGTTTCAAGATGGAAAATGGAAGTGCTTTAGGACATGTCTTTTTCTCTTCATAGATTTTTTTGATCATTGGTTTCAAAAATATGAAGAGTGGTCTTCAAAGAGTAGCAGAATCACAGAATGGCTGAGGTTGACAGGGACCTCTGGAGATAACCTAGTCCAACCCCTCTCTGCTTAAATCAGGGTCACCTGGAGCAGGTTGCCCAGAACTGTGCACTGTTGGGTTTTGAACATCTCCAAGAGCGGAGAATCTATAACCTCTCTGAGCAGCCTGCAGCTCTTGAACTCTTAGTCCAAAGTAACTGTACCAACAGATTTGGTAAATATGGAAGATGATTGATTGATTGCCTTCTGACTTTCTTTTCTTCTCGCAATACCATCATAAGAGGTGACCCAGGAGATTCTTGACAGTCAAATAATTGCCAAGTGAGAAATGATCTCCTCTTTATTAAGATTAAAGATGAAGACAGCTAAAGTCAGTCATGTCATATTCTTATGGCTCCTAAGTCTCCCTAGTCTGTCACTAAAGAATGAGGTATTGAGAGCAGCCCTGAGGAGAAGGACTTGGGAGTGTTAGTTGATGAGAAGCTCACCATGACCGGGCCATGAGCGCTGGCAGCCCAGAAAGCCAACCGTGTCCTGGGCTGCATCCCAAGCAGCGTGGCCAGCAGGTCGAGGGAGGGGATTCTGCCCCTCTGCTCCGCTCTGGGGAGACCCCCCTGCAGTACTGCCTTCAGCTCTGGGGTCCTCAGCACAAGAAGGACGTGGACCTGTTGGAGCGAGTCCAGAGGAGGCCACGGAGATGATCGGAGGGCTGGAGCACCTCTGCTGTGAGGACAGGCTGAGAGAGTTGGGGTTGTTCAGCCTGGAGAAGAGAAGGCTCCGGGCAGACCTCAGAGCAGCCTTCCAGTGCCTAAAGGGGCCGACAAGAAAGCTGGGGAGGGACTTTTGACAAGGGCAGGGAGTGACAGGACAAGGGGCAAGGGCTTCGAACTGGAAGAGGGCGGATTCAGATGAGAGATCAGGAAGAAATTCTTCCCGGTGAGGGTGGTGAGGCCGTGGCAGAGGTTGCCCCGAGAAGCTGTGGTTGCCCCATCCCTGGGAGTGTTGAAGGCCAGGTTGGATGGGGCTGTGAGCAACCTGGTCTGGTGGGAGGTGTCCCTGCCCACGGCAGGGGACTTGGAACAAGATGGGCTTTAAGGTCCCTTCCAACCAAACCCTTCTATGACTCTCTGATACACAGGCACCTGTATGTGTGACATACGTGAACAGGAATTCTTACCGGTGCTCTTTGATTTGGGTATTCCTTCTGCCTCGATCTTTGATGGACATCTAGCTCCAGCTAATTATTTTTATTTTTCATAAGTGCTGAATGTAGATATTGTTTTTAAACTACTTTTACTTAATTGGATATGATGATAATAAGGGGCATATAATATGCCCGTTACCTGCCATTAGAAGACAGAGATTCCTCAAAGTCTTGAAGTACTAGCATTTATTTTTTAATTTCCTTTCCTCCACTAATAACAGATCTGACTACAATGATCACTTTATGTAGAGGGCTTCCATAATAACTGGGAGTAATGCAGTCAGTCCTGTCCAGGCAACTTTGCTTGGGCGAAACTGCCTTTATTCCCTAGGAGAGGTGAACGTTGAGTTGAACACAATGGAATCTGCAGGAGAGGTCCTACCCTTGCAGGTGATCTCTCGCCGGGAACCCGGCTCCACCGGTGGCTAGTCTCTTTGTGTTTGGAAGCAAATGCTTAGTGCGATGCGTTAAACACCAAGATGGGAAGCGGCAAATGGCCCTTCAAAATAACAGAGGCTTTGACTGCTGAGAGGTTTTGGCCTGTATTGTCGTGGACAGGATCACCAGAGACCTCTGTTTTGTTGAAATCTATGATGCGATCAGTTCCTATACTAAATTGCAGCCAAGTTAAACATCGGTGTGACCCACCTTCCTCATGGACTGAGATCGCTGTAAAAGTGTGTTCTTTTGGCTGGTGCAAAGCTGGTATTTTAAATGAGCAGTACAGAGCATTGAATTCCTCTTTTGAAGCGTCTATTGTAGATGCGAGTGGAAAGGTTGAGTGATGCATTGATTTATCCTTGCTGGCATTAGGCTAAAGTTTATTGAAAAACGTCATCCTGGATCCCAAGGCTTCTGCCCTGGAGAGGGTGGAGCAGCCATGTAATCTCATCATGTGCGTTACAGCTGTAAATGTATATAGTCCTTTCAGACGTTACAGCTGTAAGTGCATGTAGGCCTTTCATAAGGTCTTTCAGTGTTTAGTAGCTGTTACAACAGTCTTCCTTCTAGCCGGCTCCAGTGAAATTTTTGTTTGCGTTTGGGAGCTTTTCATTGCCTGGTGGTGGGTGGCTTGTGTAACTTCCCTCAGCTTGCACGCTGCTGGTCTGCCTGATGTTGGAGCTGTAACTGCCGTAATGGAGACGCAAAGCTGATGTCTGATCCTTGTATTTGCTAGGCTGGGCACTGTCCTCTTCCGAAAGACAAATCAAGCTGGTTTTCCTCAAGTTACAATTTGTCTACCGAGGCCTGAGAACTCAAGTAGACTTGAATTGTTCTTGTTGCCGTTGCCTCCCCTGAATGGCCTTCTCCTGGTCCCTGCAGTTTCTTTTGAAGTCCCTTTACAGGAAAATGGTTTATTTTTTTGTTAAATCAAGTACAGATAATTTTAACGTAAGTGAATGTCTACATCTAAAAAGAGCGACTATAAACTGAAATGTGGCTTTAGTAAACCTGAAAAATATTGGACTATCAGCTTGCAGGCTGACTTTAATGTGGAGAGAGGAGGTTATTTTACAACTTTCCTCTGGCAAGTTCAGGATTTCTGCCCAGTTATCTTTGTAGACTTTATCATTTCATGAAGTATAAGCTCCCCAAGCTATGAATGTCTGGAAGACAGGAAGAAAATAGAAGTTGTCTCAAATCTCCGGAAAACTGAGAGAATCTTTTTAATGTTACTGAAGAGGCACCAATGCTGGGAGACTGTCTGCTGCCTTACTTTGCTAATTCCCTTGCCATCTGAATAATTGAATACGGTGAGAGCATGCCTCACCGGCTGTATTACTGCGTTCTTAAGGGAAGTCTAGTTGATGAAAATGTTTCAAGCTTATGGAGCAGAAATGTTCGTTAAAGACTCGTATGCGGTCTAGCTGTAGAAGTTGGGTATATTTGCATTACCGATTAACAGCAAAAACAATGCTTTACTTTAAACAGTGGAGAAGTGGCCCGTATCCTAAGTAATGAAACCCTACAAATTGATGGGTACTCTTTGGAAATACTGAATAAAACCCAGAAATATGTAGACTCTTACAAGGCATCATGAAATTGAAATAACAGCACTTTTCTAAGCTATCAACTTTGAAATTTTGAAGTTGCAATTTATAAAAGTTAGAGGTATGGCATTAAAAAAAAAGCCTTTTGTCAGCTCGAGCTCCTTTTGTTCAAATGACTTTCCCTGTCGTAGTCTATTGGCCTCGCTGTGGTGGCTTCCGTTCTGCTCTGACAGTTGCTCTTTGTTTACTCGCACTATTAACGGGGCCGTGACAGTGAATGACTAATGGCATTACGGAAGCGCGGTTGGCGTGCAGGCCGTGCTCACCACCTGCAGTGCTTGCAGCCCCTCGCCTCCAGCCGTCCTCAGCACCTTCTGCGGAGGCCCTTCAACTGCCTCAAGTTTTCCCCATTCTGAGGTCCCAGCTGAGACTGTAACTGCTTCCCAGCTCGCCTTTGTGGCCACTGCCCAGAAGAGTTTGTGAGCCCACCTGGAAGCTAACTGTGCTGGTTTCCCTCGTGTCCGTGTGTAGATCGAGGTGCAGGTTTCACATCTTAGAGCTGTATTGCAGAGTGGGAAGTTGACCAACGAGTGTCCTGTGGTCAAGTTTCTGCTCAGTCGTCTTGTGGCTCTTGTGTTCATTTTCCTCTTTCGCCTATCCCCTTCCACTTTCTCAAGCTTGTTTCCTTTTTTGACTTAGGCTTTTTTCCTTATCCAACGTGCATGTACGCATGTGTTCCACCCAAGACTTTACCTGAACCCAATGCGTTTGCTCACGTTCGTGCCTCCTCACAGGTTTACTCCAACTGTCCTCTCCCAAGTGAAAGACCAGCAGTGCTTGGAGCACTTGTTTCATTTTCTGCTTGGGTCTGTCTCGGCTCCTTGCGTGCCTAATGTGCAAGTTCAGTTATGCACGACTGAAGAGGCTACAGACAGCTTGTGAACCTCTGGGACTGTTCCAGTGTGTATGGTGTCACTTGGAGCTTGTTTAACCTGTTTTGTTGTGTAGGCTTTTTGCTCTAGGACAAAAAGCTCAAGTGAGAATAGCAGTCCGAGTCAAAAGCTGAGGGAAAGGCTATTAGTGACCTGGTAAGTGGCAGTAGTGAGATATCAGACATGGAAGAGGACATGACTCTGAGCAAACTGCGTTATGAGGAAGCAATAGTGGCTGAAGCTCTGCTTCGGCTTTGAAATTCGGTTGACAAGCTGAATCACAACTTCATTAAACCCATCTAAAGCGAGAAGTTAAAACATCATGTTTATTATCTCGTGTGTGCCTGTAAACTGATTGTGGAAGTGAACTGAGATTTGCATCGAGCCTTTGGAGCTGTTTTATGGTTGTTAACATGCAGTTCAGTGGCACTGACTTCTGTATAAAAGCCCAGACTTCTCAGGGACACCTTGTGTCTTAGGGACATCCTCGGCAGTACCCTCGGGTCCATCACCGGTTCCCAAACTCTGCCATGGATAGCATGTACTGTGGATTGGTAGTCCTGAGTGGAAATACCTGTGTTGTCCTTGTGTTTCCCCATGGAGACAATAATAGGAACTTTTTTCCCTTTATTTTACTTGTGCGCTTTTTGACTTGTTATCTGTAGGAGCTTGGGGATTCTGGGACTTATTTAATGTATTCTGTATACTTAAAATAAATTAGCCAGAAGGTTGTTGGAGAACTTGTGCTGAGCAGGGAAACAACTCTACAAGTACTTTGGCTGCTGTAGCAATCCAGGCATAAAACCAACAACTGCCCCAAATCCACCTTCTCTGTACTTGCCGCTTGTTTTGCCCTTCATAAAGGAGGGAGGCAATTACTTAAGCTGTATAAATAATAGTTGGAAGCTCTCTTGCTGTATTTACGTATTGTCTGAAAGAGAATGTGGGTTTGTATGACATGACTCTTACTAAAATCCTGATGTTGCTGACAGTCCAAACATGCCCTTGAAACTAGTAATAAGATATTTTATGCAGTGCCTTACGTAAGCGGACCCTTAGTGTGACCCGGAGGTTGGCAGCACATGTGGTGTGGCAGACCAGAGCTGGAAACTGCGCTTTGCTTCAGCTCATAGGAGTTACGAGAAAGCTCCTGACTGCACTCCGGTTTAAACAACTACTCAAAGCTTAAAAAAATTGCTGTTTGATTCCCCCCTCCATGGAAATATCTACAGTCTTCTACTTGAGTAGCAGTATGATGATACGGTATGTGGTACGAGGTACTTACACTTGGCTTGCAGGCCTTGAGTATCTGGACTGGATGGTCTTCCCTCTACTACTGAGATGGTAACTGTACGTCACTGCATTTTTGGGGAACTAATTCCTGAATCTAAGCTTGTAATTTGGGGCACTCATTTTGAGACTGTTGCATTGTTTTTTCTAGCAAGTGAGTTGAGCAAGAATTTGTAAGTGTTGTTGGAAAGAGTTTAATAAAGATCCCTTGACCTGCATTTCACTGCCTCTGAGAGGAAGCTTCTCGTACTTTGAGTGATTTCCTGCAACTCAGAACATCCACAAAAATAAAGCAGAGATCTTACTGTGTTTAACTTTAAAAAAACAAAAAAAAACAAAAAAAACCCCACAAACCTACTGGTTCAGACTGCCAAAAAAATTATAAAAAATTAAATTAGGTCATAGATTTGTTGTGCTCAGCCATGGAATGTAAGAAATGTCAGCAACTTGATTCATTGATGTGTCCGCTCCTTTTGAAAGATAGATGCAGACATCCTTTTCATGGGAGACTCCCTTCAGGATACTGCAGAGGAAGATGACTTAGCATATATCTGCTCCCTGCTCTCCTGTTTTCTTATGCCTCAACAGCCACTGCTAAGTGCTCATGAGAGCCTTGTCTAAGAAAAGCAAGCTGACTTATGACAAGAGAAATGGGAATGATGACTGAGCTGTCCCTGTTTCTTCCAGTCGGGGATTTTGTTCTGTATGTAGTTAGGAGCTAATTTTAAAGGAGTAAGTGGATCTGATGAAATTAAATACATGCTTCTCATAAATCCGTGTATCAGTGTCTCCTTTAAACAAACGAACGTCAGTGAGGAAATGTTGCTTCATTTCTTATTCCTCTTAGACACGCTATTTTTGTGAATAGACTTCTCTTGCCTCTTTGGCATAAATGTTACTTGAACTTTATTTTGGTAGAGGAGAATATGTAGTTAATACTAGTTAGGGATACAGCCACTGACTATAAGAATCAGCATGCCGTGGGAGAACAGAGGCCGAGTACAGCTTGCTTGGTACAGGATGGAGACGTCTATCCACTTCAGGAGACCAGCGGCCTTGCGGGACGCTGGAGCAGGTCGAAGTGCTGCGTCACTGCAGGGCTGGCGGGCAGCAAGTGCGCTGCCTTCCCAAAGTGGCAGAGGGTGGTGCCTGGTGTGTAGACGCTTCTCGGGGAAAAATCATCTATTCCCTCTGCCAGAGATCTGAGGGAAGTGAGTCAACATCTCGTGCCAAGTAGGATTCTGTTTAAACAGTTTACAGGTTTTCAAGTATCTTGCTTTTTTTTTTTTCAGTGGGCAGCATCCCCTGCCCTCCCTTCCCTGCTCTCCCCTTTCTCCGTCTTCAGACGAGATGCACAAAATCTGGGTCAGACTGATCATAACTTTAAACTCAAAGACACTGCATGCCCAGAGGCATGTACACAACAGTGCAGTTAAGGAAGCTACAAAATGGAAATACAAAGTTCAGGAAATAAATTCCACTCTTCCCTAGATGGGAAGCTAGAGGCAGTGGCTTATGCAAGTAAGGGTTGTTTGTATTGCTTCTACTTTCAGAGAGTGGCTGGATGAGATGATGTTTCTTGAAAGTTATGCTACTAGGTCACTTAAGTAAAACTTTGGCGAGGAAGTGCCAGTCTAACTTCTTTGGGATCCCTAGGATGTTGTGAGTCTGTGCCTCTCTGAATTGGTTTGCAGAGACAAGTTCTGCCTACGTTAGCAAACTTCAACCTGGTGGATGTGGCCAAACATCCAATAAGATGGTGGGAATGCCCAGAAAGGAGCTCGTTTTGAAAGGGGAAGGCTAATTGAATTGGGTAAATAGTAGGAACTCTTTGGAAAGATGCCAGGATAGAGGGTCTGTGATATGGGTAAGAGATTAAAGTAACTCTTCTGTTTCTTTCAGATTAGCTAACAAGATGATGGATTTTATTTATCAAAACGAACAGGTTACTGGGTGCACAAAGATTGTGAGCGTAAGAGAGAACAGATGGGGCAAATACTGGCTATAACATCAGCTGTGGCAGGAACATGATGAGGTCTAAACAAGTCTTCTCTTTTTTTTTTTTAAGTGAATTAAGGGGATGTGATTTATTTGCTGTGGAATAACTTGAAGATTTCCTGGAAGGGACTGAGGAATGTCTTGCTACAGGAAAACTCTTTTCCTTGCCTGTAGTACAGCTGTCACTGTGGGACTGGTAATGCTATGGTCTGCTCCTTTCCGTACCTTTCCTCTGAGCAAAATACTGACTCAGCTTGGTGTTCTTCAGGGAGGACTTGACTGTCCTCTGAGGCTCTTCCAGCGGTAGAAATCTTGAGTCACGCAGGTTGGTGTTACACCATCGCTGCTGTTATTCCCTCTGCTATTTAACAAACAGGAGGACCTCGGCAGCTGTCTCGCAGCTGAAGAATTATTTAATACATTTTTAAACTGCTGCCTTCTGAAACCTCAGTCATTCCTCAGTTTTGCCATTTCATCTTAAAAGTTAATGTCAGAATTCATATTCCTTGTACTCTGTTAATACCTGATCTGCATAGCTATGTAATGCAGAGTGTATTAAGGCACATCTTGATGAAGATTCTTGAATGCTTCGTGTGAGTAGCTACCTTCGTTCCATGTGAATGAAAGTGATATAGGAAGCATCTGTCTTGTTAGGCTGGTCAACACATGAATATGCTTCAGGATTTGCTTTCTAGCCTTGGGCACAACCTGCGCAATATACTTACTTTCCTTTTCTCTTAGTTACCTCCATAAGGCCCAGTTCAAACTGGGAGTCTGGGAATTGGTGTGGTTTGGCTGCTGTAACGCCAGAGATGGAAAGCGGAGGCATTGCATCTGGGCCGGTGCTAGCAGTGTCTTGGCTGTCCTTTGACCCTGCCTGGGCTGTTGCAGGCTTCCTCCTGCCGGCGCGGTGCTTTGGGTTGGGACAGCCGGTTACTTGCCAGGCGCTTTTACGTGCCTGAGATACCAGTTCTGTATTTGGTACACAAATGCAAAATGGCTTTTATTAGTTATGCTGATTTACTTTTTTTATACGTAGTTTCTGCATTCCCTATTAAGTTAAATATAGACAAGGAAATGTCCTGCTGATAAGTCTGCGTAACCTCGTTATTATTTTTCCCTAGAAACTAGATTGCTGTAGTGTCCCAGTTCCTATGTAGGTCTGAAATAGAAACCTTGTCAATGCTATTTTATGGCAACTCTTTCATTAAGTGCTACCGCATTAATGTGGACCCAAAAAAAGCATGATGTGAATCCATCAGTTACTTGTGGTAGAATATTCATATGCTGGAGGATGATGTGGGTGGGATCAGCCTTGATTTGGGTTTAAGAATTCCTAACTGCTTCCCTAATCCCACTCACACGGTGGCTCCTGCTGTCACCGGGGCTCCAAAGGCATTTGCTCCGTTAATTGAAGAGCAGTTGTTTAGGCCTAGAGGAGGGATGACTGAATATCTCTGTGGAACAAGGACTAAATAATTTCTGGGCCGTCGAAATATTGCTTATAAGCTTACTCTGACTACAAACCAGTTATTATAGCCATAGATGTTTCTGTGCGCTTTGGTGTTGGCTGTAGATGATTACTGGGTTTGGATCATGCAGAGGAGGGGATGCTAAATGTTAAAGGGCCTCTGTATAAAGTGGTTGGGTAATAGTTTCCATTAGAGTGGGAGGACAGCAGTGACTTGCTATTTGGACAGACCCGAAATTAAACTGTCAAGAGGAAATGCTCCTAAAAGGCCACTCGTGTTCCTGAAACTGAAATAGCAGGA
>NW_009635505.1:0-4662 GCF_000690535.1 Cariama cristata | reverse complement strand
CAGCTTTCCAGCCACAATAACTGGATAGTACCAAATAAATTCTTTACTATTTATCATTTTACCAACCTTGGGTTTAAAACAAATGTTACCAGTAATGATTTAACATTATTTCCCAAGATTGCTCCTAAGCGGTATTTACGGAAGACTACCACTCCTAAAAACTGTTACTTAAAACTTTTTTCAGAAAGACACTAAGTGCCTTGTGATGTGGCTATTTTACTGACACTAAACAGTCTTGAAGTTTGAATGAGATTTATCTTAAAATACTGCCTTTACAAAATCTTTAATCTATTATACTGAAGCAGTAACTGTAATCAAGCAAACTCATTATCTGAACAGAGTTTCTTCTGTCATTTAATTATTTATTAATAGGATTTTCCATTAGGATTCCCTTATTTTACCCAAGTTGTGACAGTCAGCTAAACAACCTATTATTGTCTGGATTGAACCACTCTCTTCTACCAAGTACTGACCCAACATCAGCACTTTTCTCATCTTCTAGGATTTCTCTATCATTCCAAATATTATTTAAAATAAGTAACAAAGGAATTCCCTTAAAACCTCTTTTATCATTCTTTGGGTGAACATTAATAAATAATCACCCTCAGAAAAGACAATGACTAACCATTAAGTCATAGGAAGTAGTGGACTCTTCAAAACCCTTTCAGACTGCCATTAGATGCCTTTTTCGAAGGAATACTGCTGTTAAACATCACAGTGATTTGAACAGCATGGTAGCTGAAAAATGTAACAGCTACAACAGAGTTTACTGATAAAAGAACACTAATTACAGGACAAGGGTAAACAATCCATTGCATTATTCTACCTTCATGTCACCTAACTCTAAAAAGTCATGTAAACAGAATACATGTGTACTAAGATCTGTTCGTGTTAAAGCTCTTATTTTTATGTCTCCGTCTACAGCAGCGGATCATACAGCTTCCCAAGACTACATGAAAATTTACACAAGGAAAGCAGAGATACATTATACAGTGTATTGCATGGAAAAAATACAAACCAGCATCAGCCTCGTTGAGCGCAACAAGAGACTCCTGAAAAGCACATTACAGGCAATACAAACATTTTCTCACATAACTGACAATTTTCAATAAAATCTGCACTGAAATAGCACCACCTTTAAAGCATCGTTATGTAAACAAGAAATTTTTTTGATAATTAAATGAAAGCCGTGCCAAGGATTGTAAGGTCACATTAGCAGTATAAGCACAAGACAAAATGAACCTGCAAAGGAAGATATCACACCAACTACCAACAACAATCACAGCACAGCAAAAAAATATTGCAAGAATCCACATGATAATGTAGCCAATCCTCCAACCCTTTATGTTATTAACCTACATCCAAATGAAAACAGAAGAAACATTTCAGTCACCACATGTGACACAGTCCAAAGAAGCTAAAACCTTTTGCCCTAAATTCCTTGTGCTGGAGAAGGATGAAAAAGGAGGAGAAAGAAAACCTTAGAGAAACTAAAATTTTCAGACTCTCCATGCTTTGTTACTAAATTCTACCGTAAGCCATGGAAAAGGATACAGAAGAAACAAGAAAATGAGGGGGAAAAGCCGATGGAAAGTAATTCTACTAAAATAAGAAACCTAAACCTTGTTAAGAAAAGATCAGCAATGCTAGACAAAATATACACTTTCTTGATGTAAATGAAGTTTAGCAGACTTGGTACAAATCTGGAAGGTGACATAAAAAATGTGATAATGATCCAAAAAAAAAAAATACAGGGAGAGGGACAGAGTATTGTCCTTGGAGTCATTCAAAATTAAAAGCACCTAAAAACTTAAGCCGCATGAAATCCACATTGAAAATTATCTGAAATTAGGACTCAAGTGCTTTAAATTCGAGTCCAGCATAGCAGAGAAATATTATTTTTATATTCCCAGTAAAATATGTCTTAACTAGCCAAATGTTTAACTACCATGAAAATTAGGTATAGGCTTCAAACTAAACAGAAAGCAACTAACAAGTCTATACCTAACAATTACTCAACTTCAAAATATTTCTCAAGAATCAGCTGAAGTAAGTTTCTCCATTCCAGCGGACACACCTTTTCTGTTACTGTCTCTGAAACTTCACAAAACATAACGAAAATTATTTCAAGCTACTACAGTTTGGAGAGGGAAAAACCCACAATTTAGAAGAAAGTAGGAAATATTTTCTAGACTACATATCTAACGTTGCTCAAAGCTCTAAAATGAGACCTGAAGAAACAAATTAGTGAAGAAGATCCTTGCAACGACACCCTGGGTTGCTTTAGGAAAACCACTGCCTGCAGGTTGAGGGACATGATCCTTCTCCTCTACTCTGCACTTCTTAGATACATCTGGAGTGCTGTGTCCAGTTCCAGACTCCCCGTACGACAGAGACATGGACATACTGGAGCAAGACCAACAAAAGGCTACAAAGACACTTAAGGGCTTGGAGCATCTGACATCTCAGGAGAGGCTGAAAGAGCTGGGATTATTCAGCCTGGGGAAGAGAAGACTCAGGGTGGGGGGAGGTCCGATCAATGCCTATTAAATGCCTGATGAGGAGAGGAAAGACCACTGGGCCAGAGTCTTCCCACGGGTGCCCAGCAAGAAGGCAAGAGGCAATGGGCACAAATTGGACATCTGAACATAAGGAAAAACCTCCTTACTCTAAGGGTGGTCAAACACTGGAACAGGGACCCAGAGAGGTTAGAGAGTCTCTGTTCTTGCAGATATTCAAAACTTACTGGACATGGCCATGAGTAATCTACTCTAGGTGACCCTGCTCTGGGCACTGGGGTTGGACCAGACAATCTCTAGAGGCCCTTACCAATCTTAACCACTCTGTCATTCTGTGAAGATAAGACGAATTAAAAGCGCACAACAAATGAACATGCAAAAAGTATATATATATGTGTGTGTGTGTATATATATTTATATAAATGCTAGTTACCTCCCACAATAGCAACGAACAGCTTATAACTAGCAACGTGAGAATGACTATGAGCAGCATGTGGTTGAGCAAGAATTAAGAGCTCGTGGTGTCCGGGGTTTCAGTTTTGTGTTCTTAGGAATTTCTTTCTGATTCTGATTCCTCAGTTTGTGTGAAACAGCCAAAATTTATCATCATGAAACTGTCAAAACCATCAGGGCCACAGCCACGACAAATTTGTGAAAGCTGACAACACTGGATATTACTCATTCTATTGGCAACCATTCTTTTAAGTGAATTAAAACACCTTCAAGCTAGTTAAAAATCAACCTGCGGATGAAAAAAACCTCAGAAAGTGTCCATATCTTGTTTGCATAGATGATAGCATAATATGTGTGCTTCCCTTACCCAAAGAAACTATTAAAACATTGACAAGTCTACAGGTATCAGGAAATCTCAAAATTAAGGTTGTCTGCATGAACATAGTTCAGCACCCATACACTAAACTCCACTCTTACACAAAAAGCAAGGCAGAGAAAATGAAAACAAAGGGGAAAGAAGTCACCTCATTCTCTCCTACTTCTCTAAGTTAGTGTCATTTATATCTAAGTTTCTGTCCAGTGTGGTCTTGCCTAAATTGTTTTAAAAAAATACCCATGATGAATAGTCCAGAACCTCCCTAAAGATAAGTTCACGTTGTTGGCTAAGTTCACACTTGAAGGAATGGAAGGCAAAAGGAAACCTCCCCCACCGAAGCTGAAGTCCTCTTGTCCATGCAAGGTGCGTGGTAGTGCACACTCTCCAGCAACTGCAGAGAAACCACATCCCCCAGCATCACTGACAATTAAACTACCCTCTTTGACATTGTAGGAGTATTTTGGCCATAAATACAAATCTATTCCAATGTCAAACTACCCGTTTCAGAAGAATATTTTTCCTAACTTCTGCCACAGTCCTTTGCTTCCTGACACTGAGGAAGTTTATGACTTTTCTCTTTGTAGCATCCCTTCCCGTACCTGGAGGCCGCTTTCACGTCTGTCTTAGTCTCCTCCAGTCTGAGCAAACTACTCCTTCTGCCTTTGCACAGTGCACTTTTTTTTCTAGACTTCTGAAGATTCTTGTTGCTTTCTCCTGGAAGAGTCTCCTATGGGCTCAAACCACTTCTTAAATGTGATGCCCAAAACTGACAAAGCCCAAGCAACGTGGAGTAGAGTGGAATTATCATGTGACATGTTTAAATATGTCCCTTCTAACTATACATCACAGAAGAATGATTACCCTTATTGCAACAGCACAGTGCTACTGACGCATGTTCAGACTATGACTCACCTAAAAATCTGGGATTCTTTTTTCTAGAATTATTGCTATTTTGTATTTATGTAGGGAGACATCTAATCTAAGCACAGAACTTTGCATTTGTCCTTTTTAATGGCATTATTTCCTTTACGTTGTTTCTCTAATTTTTCTAAACCATCTGAAATTCTAAATTTATTCCTCACAGAACTTGAATCCTCTCACAGCCCGGTACTCTCTGTAAAATCAATAAATGTACTCTCTATGCCATCATCATCCAAGTCATTAACAAAACAAAGGTGTGGTGGGTTGACCCTGGCTGGAGGCCAGGTGTCCACCAAAGTCACTCCATCACTGCCATCCTCAGCTGGGCAGGAGAGACAAAATATAACAACAAGCTCATGGGTCAAGATAAGGATAGGGAGAGATCACTCACCA
>NW_009635504.1:33502-58550 GCF_000690535.1 Cariama cristata | reverse complement strand
TGTTTTTAGATTTGTTCTTATTTCATATTCTCCTACTCTGATTAATTGGCAATAAATTAAATTAATTTCCCTAAGTTGAGTCTGTTTTGCCCGTGACAGTAATTAGTAAGTCATCTGCTTGTCCTTATATTGATCCACGGGCTTTTTTGTCATGGGTTTTTTCCTGTCCTGCTGAGAAGGAGGAGTGATAGAGTGGCTTGGTGGGCATCTGATGGCTAGCCAAGCTCAGCCCACTACAATTGTAGGTTTGCTATTCACAAAGGAATTCAAACCCAGTTGTAACAGGAAAAGTCTTCACACCAAGATTTATTAAAAAGGGTCTCTAGTGGGCTTCAAGTGAATTTGTTTTACTACCTCAAAATTTACTAAGTCCAATTTACATTGCAGTAATGCTGAGCTGCAAGAACTATAACTAGAAGGAGTTTGCACAAGCAGCAAAGGAGATATTCGGAATGACAATGTCCAGGGTGATGGTTCAGATGTGCTTATTTGCCTCACTACACACTCTAAACACACAGACATGCCTAAGAAGGTATGTCTAAAATCAGTTAATTTACCTCATTCTCATTTTCATTGACTGACTCAATTTTTCATTATGTTTAATCAAATCAACAAGAACTAGGTAATTTATTCTGTAATTAATCTAGCCTTCTTTTTAATATTGATGAGCTTTCTATTTGGACAATTCAGTCACTGATGCCTAAAAGAAACCTGCAATGACTGGAGAAAATATCAATTTTTTTCCCATAGATGTGCTTTTGCATAATTGTCTTTTAACTGTATTCATGGTTTTCTCTGATAAGATACAGGAATGTATCTGTAAAAGTAGTCTAGTTGATGTGGTAAGACCTGTATTACATTGTCTATCTCCTTAAAACAGTAGAAAAATATTTTCATTATTACCTTTCTTGTCTTCCTCTGGCCTAATGTTACCAGACTGTAACTAAGATTTGGGAAATGCCTCATAACATTTGTAACTTTTGTTATGCAAAGTTTTAGACTAAAGAATCCTAATAGTCCATTTTGTACTTAAATCCTATGAAATAATAAGTATTCTTTCCTGCACCTGACCAAGTAACCTTGTAATATAACCTCATACATTCTTTTCAGCAACCTTGATGATCTTTTTATCTTTTAAATTGTGTTGTATGTGTCATCCAAATACTGTTTCATACATAGTCACTGCAGTCTTTATTTATGTGCTTGCATGCATTTATAGAGGGGTGTGCATGTGTGTTTATCGGTTAAAAAACTAATATGTTGTAAAAAATGGCAAGTCTACAGACTTTGTCCCAGAGGAAGCTGGTGTATAAGGAAATATCTGAATGTGAAGGAAACTCACTTGTGAACCAAAGCCAGCAGCCATGAGCTGGATTAGATGGGCTCCTTGCGTCTCTTCCAGGTGCCATTTCACAGTCCCTCCTGCTCTACTTTTCCCTTCCACACAGGAAAGGTTTTCTTTAGACAGTA
This sequence comes from Cariama cristata, assembly GCF_000690535.1. Classification (NCBI taxonomy): domain Eukaryota; kingdom Metazoa; phylum Chordata; class Aves; order Cariamiformes; family Cariamidae; genus Cariama; species Cariama cristata. Next base: position 57,080 of record NW_009635504.1, on the reverse strand, counting down.
AACCCTGAGTCTTTGGCCTCAGACACTGTTTCGTGGGCCTTCAGGCATCCAACTCTGGTCACATGGAAACAGTGAAATGTGCATGTTTGAGCCTGCAGATGTAGACTTTGAAATGTCACTTAGATTTCAGAGTGTTGTAACTTGGAGAAAAGCAAGCAAATTTACTTCCAACAGGTTTAATAATGTGCCAGTAATATTACTGTAGTTGAATAGATATTAATAATAAGTAGTTTCCAGCTTTGTCTTCAGAAAGAGGAATTTGTAATTGTAGTAAATGACTCTGAACTAAGTCTTTGTGTTTACGGTTGGTCAAAACAATAGGAGATTTCCCTCCCTTTCCTATGCTGTGCTACTTCTGCTGTCATATCCAGCTTCTGTATCGAAACTGATGTCCCTGCACAGTTGTGCAAACTAGTGCAAGAAATTCCTTAAGCTTAAAATTCCTTGTGGATGCTGGCCACATTTGCACTGCCTGGGGTCCCCAAAGACGAGGATCACTATCAGCTAGTGCCTCTGGGGCACTGCCTGCCTCATGTATCTGCTTTTTTCCAAGGCAATATAACAGCCATTAGTAATTTAACACAGAAGAAATACCTCAGTAAAGTACTTCCAAGTGGTAGGAGACACATCTCACAACTACTGATGCAGGGCTGTATTTGGTATTCCATACTCAAAACTTCTGAGTAGCTTGTTCCATCACCATTGTGACTGAGGCTAGAGGAGTTCCCGTTCTGATTCAGCCTCCAGATCTGTAACGGGTCTCATTTACGACATTAGCAATTTGAAACCTTTAGTTGTTCCCAGGCACAGCTCATTATTGCCCACTATACTGACGCAGTTACTGAGTACCAACCATATTTAGTTTCCTAGCTCTCATACAAAATGGAGCAGAAACATTAATCAAAGCTCCAGAGTATTCAGCAGGTAAGTTTCCAGTCAAAGAAAAAAAATCTATGCTTTTACATCATTGCAAGTGGCTCATAATTTATGTCAAGGGAGAAGTAACAGGAGCACCAGGCAGCAATTTCCTTCCAGTCGTCCATGCAAAGGGAAGACACATTATTTGTTTAGCAGTCTAGTGACAGGTGCCTGTGCCTCATTTACCATCCTTACAAAAGGCAACAAAACAGAAAGGGATTGTGGAGAGCTGTAAAACATGAGATAGTGTTTTGAGATCTTCAGTATGATTTTATGCTTTGTAATTACTGGAATCAACTACATTAGATTATTCATTAATTTTTATTCTTTTTTTTTTTTAACCCTGCAACTTTAACATGGTCTGGATGATGACATTTATCCTTTAATTTTGTCAAAGAATGAAGAAGGTTCACTTTGCTAAGAAAACGTATTTTCAGTCCTCCATTTTTGTTTTCTTCTCCCTTCACTGTTTAGCTTTACTGCTGAAGACGTCTGCTGAGGCAACTTTAAAAATTCTTTAGTTTAACTGTACAGGGCAGTTTTGCAAGCGTAAAGGTACAATATTTTTTCCACATCAGCTCTCTGCATCGTTCTTGCAGATAGGTGTATTGTTTATAGTCTATTCTTTCAAATCTGATGCTCTAGCTATTTTGAATTAATTCTATAGTCCTACAACTTGCTGGTCGTTTTCAGTACTTGTAGTTTCTTCAGCACTGTTGCTAATTAGAGAAGGAGACCAAGATGGGCTTTGCAAACTATTGCTTTCTTTTAAACTGTTGCTTGTTAAAGAAATGTGACTAAAGAAACAAATTACATTTTTAAATATATGGAGATCTGTGTTAGGTAAACAAAGAAGATTATTTTAAAACAATATTCACTCTGCTTCCAACACTAGGAAGAGATTTTGTAAAATTTTGTGAAAGTTAAAATTTTTTATTTTTTGGAAACAAATAAGAACTCCAGGAATCCCGAGTTCTGAATCTGAAACAAATCCTCCTTCCTCCTATTAAAAATAACAGCTTTAAGTCAAGTCACTGCTTAAACAGAAAGTGATGGGAAGGAATAGATGTTTTTTTCCTTGCTCATTTTGACCAGACATTTCCTCCTATTGACTGAAGTGCCATTTTCAATGAAAAGCTGAGGTCCTGAGCAATCAAATTTTTACAATGGAAAAATGTTGTCATCATAAATTGCTCTTTAGACATTATTCTTGGTTGTCACTTGGATTCAGGGACAGTTTCACTGCCCTTTTCTACTCTCAGCCTTGGTGACAGGAAAAGTCTCCAGCTGTAACACACTTACTTGTACCACCTTTGAGAGCAGCAGAGTTTCTGTGACAACCAGCACTTACATGGCCTTGGTGAAAGATCTGAGCCTGAAGGTGAGGAGCAGAGGTGATGTGGTCAGCTGGGAGGTAAATCTCAAGCCTTCTCCCACATGTACCTGCTCCAACAAGTGGGCAATTAGTTAGCTGGAGTAATTTTCCTGACTTCATCCCTGGTTCTCTCTTTGTAATTCTTCACCATGTCACAGTTATAATGAAATAGGAACTTCAGCTTTCGGGGTGTAATAGCATTGGCTCAGCTTTTTAGACTTCAGAGAGAGGATCACTTCTCTACTGCACGTACAGCAAAACTTTCTGAAGGAAATGTGTGTATAGGTTTGCTCTAGCATGGTATCAGTAATGCAAGAACAACAGTATTTGAGTTCTGCACTACTTTTGCATTCCTTAGACTTTGTCAATAGATCAGCATTTCATTGGCTGACCTTTTTCTTTCTCTCTTGTTTAGTCTCATTAACCTTTGATGAATGAGGTGGATGGGGCAGCAGGCAATCAAAACATGGAAAACCCAAGAAGGTCACTGTAATGTGATGTGCAGCTAGGCTTCACAAAATAAAAGGGTATGCATTTCCTCTCCTTGCTGCCACACTCTTCTATTCAGTATTTCTTAAGGGAGGAAGCACAACACATTAATTAAGTCTGTGCTTGGTCCTTCAGGAGCACTGCCCATCTCCTGGGCACATAAGGCCTTCCCTGTGAGTTAACTGTATCACTTGACTGTATCACTTGACATCCAAGTGCTCATCAACTCTCTTCCCCATATCTTTGTACCAGTGGGAAGGTATTTTGGGCACACAAACGAGAAAGGAACCATAGTTTGCTCTGACAGACCCTCCACTCTAGACAACATTGGGAACCAGAACTGCGCAGTATTGCACACAGCATTGGAAACATATCTAGTCACAGCTTTTTTCTTACAGATTGAGGAAATACCAATTTATAGTTTGCAGCACATCCTAAAGGGTTCTTAGGGGGATCAGGACCTTTGTCTGCAATGGTCTGAGAAGATTCCTGTTGGTAAGTTTTTACCATTTGACCCATTCTGGGGGTTGAATTTAGTTCATTTGGGTCCGATTACCTCCTTAACTCTGTGATTTCAATGTAGGAAATCTGCCAAAGCATAGCAAAATCAGGAGGCACTTTGATGAAATGTTTTTAAAAAATTTTGGAGGTAAGGATGAGTTTGTGAGCAATGGTAGGTAAAAGGAAAATCATAAGCAAAATAATGATAAAAGAAAAGGTGAGAGGAGAACAGTGATTTAAAGGGGAGTTTTGGTTCTTGTACTGCTCCTTTAGGAGCACTGCCCATCTCCTGGGGGCTGTGTTCTGAATAACACTGGAACACATAGCTGTTATAATCAAAGTTCTCACACCAAAGTCAGGCAAGTTGGGTGAATCAGAAATAACTGGGCATGAGGTGGGGAAGATGCAGAAGTTGCTGTGTTGTGGCTTTGCATATATGGTTGATTTTAACACTTGTAAACAGAATTTTAAGATTGAACACTCTAAATCAAAACCAAAATAAAACAAAAAAACCAACCAACCCCACAAACACATTCATCACTGATATTTATTATAACAGATCTGCTTTTCTAGAAGAGGAGAGAATGATTTTTAAAATGTAACATTTGTCAAAAAAGTCAGCTTGACAGTTAGAAATGGAGCTTGTTTGAGGGAAAATTGTACCACTTTAAATTAGTTAAATTGGAGCAATCGGTTCCCTCTTGTGGATACTCTAATTTCTTTTTCAAAGATCTTGCTTTTTAGATTTAAATGTAAAAAAACATGTCAACAAAACTTTTTGTGCCAATTTAACTGCTTTAGTATGAAATAAGACCTTTAATTATACCAGCACAACTTTCTTACTGGAGTGGGCGTAGACACTTTGCAAACATCTGTGCTGGTAGAAGACACTGGTGCCCTCTTTATTCCCTGCACTTTGTTATGGGTTACTACCCCATAGCTCACCTAATAGTGAGGACCACATGGACAGTTTCCCCTACAGACCAGGCAAAGGCGGGTTTAAGCAGACTAGAGTTACGGGGGGGGAGGCTGCACTTGCACTCCCCTCCACACACAGAGAGATGAAGGCAGCAACATCCATCCAGTTGTCAGTGATAAGCAGCTGAGAATAATAATGTCTTCATTGCATGTCTAGATCTGGAAAGGATACCTGTCCTGGCCTTAGGCAACAAATAAATGAGTGTAAAATAACCCTGAAATCCTGTGCTTACCCAAAGTATATGGCTATGTTAGAAATTTGTAGAAGCTTGAACTAATGGATAGTCAATAAGTTATTACATTTAATTCGTACAATTGAACTGTCTGACATTGTCCATTAATGCTTGTTCCTGGGCATGTTTTGTGACCATCCACACAGTACCTAATTTTAAGTACATATAGGGCAGATGTAGTTCAGTGTCATTTAAGAAGTCTAGAAGCTAATTTATCATACCCTAATATAAGTGATAAAGTGAACAATGATTGGGACTGCATTTTGCAGAACTGCTTTAATAATGAAAAGCTGGAAAATTATTGATAACCTTTTTGTTTCAGAAAGAAAAAGAAAAAAAAGAGTTGTGTTTGTTTAAAACAGACACCTAGAAATCCTAAGGATTTCTTATTGCTATGTATAGGTCCTTAGCTATGACAGGGTAGTCACAATATTGGATGACAACCAGCGTTTTTCTGAAGATTTAAAATATAGTGACAGATAAAAAACCCATACTTTCACAGACAGGGAATTGTGATTTTTTAAATGCCTGTGAAACGTCTTTTTTTGGTAATAAAGATAAAAAAAATAACGAAAACAACAATTGATTTTGGTGTGTATGATTTTTATATTAAAAGAGGAAACATGCTTATTTTAACATTAATTATACAGGGCTTCTATAGAGTTTACAGTTTTAGAAATGTAACAATGTGTGGATATGGGAAGTTGTATTATTTATCCAGTGAAAGTATGTATGCTAGTTTGGAAAGATCAGCTGTGATAGGGCTGTTCAGCTATCTTGCGTGAGCATTTTCTCTGACATCAATGACACTGCTTCCAAGTATAAGGTAAGCAGGATTTGGTGCTCTGAAGTCGTGCTCTGACTATTAGACCATACATTGCAGTATCTTGCATCTACTGCTTATAGAGAATTATATAGTAGGGTAAAAGTGGACAATAGTGGTGTCAGTCCAGAGTCTAAGAACTCCGTGGCATTACTCGTGTGCTTTGAGTTAAGCACAAGCTTTATGAGATCCAGGGTGAAAATTGTGAGAGTCTCAGGATGAGACAACTCCATCCTGACCAAAAATCTTCCTTTGTTTCTTTAAAAAAATCCCTACAGCTCTAATCAAGAAATGAAAAAAACTAAGAAATATCAAGAGCTGTTCATTTCAAAGCCATGAGCTTTATAGAGCCAGAAGTTGTTTTTTATAGAGTGTGATTTAGTACCACTGAGACTGAAACAGGTTGTCAGGCAGAAGACGAAGCAAGCACGAGCTACTGAGCCCTGTTCTTGCAGCAGCTCTGTCATAACCGATAGCAACATCCGTACTGGCAGTATCTGAATAAGGAGGTGACACAAGCAAAATTAGCCTTTTCTGCTCTAGTAAATACATAGTGACATAACTGTCTCATAACAGAACAAAGAAAATGTTGTTTTTTTCATTGCTTCATTTTCTAGTTTCTCTTTGTGTGTATATGGCATGTCTGAGAGAGCTTTAAACCCTGCAAAGTAACAAAACAGCTTCCTCCAAATTGAAGGAGGAGGAGTGAGAGAAGAACCAGAAAAGCTTGTTCTATCTACATTTAAACTGTTACAAGGAGAAAATTTGAGTAGTAAAGATACTTGTGTGTCACTTGCTTTATAGTTTCTCTGTTCCATTTGGATTTATCATCTAGTGATGGTATTCTGTGACTTTACTCGAAACACTTTTGTGCTTCCTGTGTGACCATTCTGGACTTGAATAACTTGTCGATTTGAATCTCTCACAGTCTAAATCATGTCTGATCAGGAACTGCTGAGCCTGCGGCAGACACAACCAAAAGCAGCAGCAGGGCTACAATCATCTCTGTGACTGGCCCATGCTACAAAGAAGATGGAGTTTGGCCTCTTTAGCTCTCCTGGTAAGCTTACACCTTGAACATTTGTGACAGTCTGGTTTGCATACTTGCACAGAGAGCATACTATCCTGAAACATAAGCATTCTGGGAAATAATGAAGCAATGTCAGGAAAGGTAAAGGCCATGTTTCTTGAGCTCAGCCAGATCTGTTAGAATACTTGGTTTGTAGGAGTCCATTGTATTTGTGACTTGCAGCACTTTTTTCTGTGTGCCACAAAGGAACATGCATTCCACAGGCAAGGCATGTTTCAAACAGCTTTGTGAAGCTGTTCAACTTATCCTGCCTTTTTGAGTTCTTCCCACTGTGAAGAAAAAAGTGTCTTCCTGGACTGTGGAGCAGTCCATGCTGGCAGAAGAGGGCAAAAGACAAAGATTATGCCTCCTTCGGTAAGACAAAGAGAGAGATGACTTTCGTTTACTTACTGATGGAGATGAAGAGGTACTCTGACCTTCAAAGCTGAAAAATATAAGAGAAAAAGAAGGAGGAAAGGTGTATAGTGCTGTTATTCAGCACTGTTTGAGGACACCTCAGACTTCCTCAAAAGATTCCTTCAGACTCAATGGTATGAGGCAGTTGAAAAAAATTAAAAAATTATTTTGGCTTTCTTTTGGAGGAAAAAACACCCACCCAACTTGCAAAATATCTATATAATATTTACCGGTACCTTTACTTCAATATCTGCATGTTCCTTTCTCATTTTCAAGGTATATTTCCACTACAGAAAGTAGTCTTTCTCCATTTCTCTGTTCATCACAGATTTATAGCTCAATACCTGCTTTCCAGGGTCAAACAATGTATGCACTATCCTCAAACATAATACTGTACATTATGTCTGTCCTTTAGTCTTGTCTCTTTACTTCTCCCTGTATCTTCTGTACTCTCATAAACATGTGAGATACTGGGTGAAAGAGAGACTACAAGGCATTTGGATGTCAGGTTGTTTCATGTGTGCTACTACTCCTTTCCCTAAATGTTCCTGAGTTAAATCTCTGCATCTTCTGTGCAGCATGCTCAGACTGTCTCATGTTAAGACTTGGAAAAATGACTTGGGCAAAGAATTATTCTCTTTTATCTTTATTTTTTTTAAATGAAAATAATTGAAACAACGACATAAAAATAAATTATTTCAAAGGTTAAAAAAGTCAGGTGATCATATTCTCATTGTCCTCATTTGAATAATTTTCTTCATAGGGAGAGCGTTACAATGATGGCACTTTTAGATTTGAAAGCTAGCACTGGGGGTTGGAGACAGTCAGTGGCTGATTCTTTCCTGTCTTGCTCAAATAGTAATACATGCTCTTTGTTTTCACGGTAAAACAAGCAGCAATAATAAAAGCATCATATTGAGAAGTTTTCCTTTTTAGAAGGTCAGGGCAAGATGCATATTCAACCAGCTAAACTGATGCCTGTCATTGCAAAGGTCTGTTCATCTAGCTTGAGGCCTCTAATTAAAGTGAGTCATTTTAATTTGACTTTTAAAAAATCACTGAGGAGAATATAAGGGAATCTTAATTGTCCTCTGAAGGAGCCTACCTGTCCTGTAACTTCACATTGACTACCTTCCCTATGAGTGTGTCTAAATTATATTCACCATAATAGGCAAAGTGAATGTCCTTGACGTGATTTAAATCAGATTTGGTGTGAATAAGGTAATAAATGTTGCAAAATGAGATGATAACAGGATGCTGTATTGTGAACTATGGAGCTATTCAAAGTTACAAAACATTGTGTGTTTTGCTAGGCTACCCTAAAAAAAAAACAGTATGGGAACCTTGTGCTATTTTCTGCAGAATATGAACTCTTCACCTTAAAACACTTACAGAAATTTTTTTCAGATCTACTGATAGTACATCACTCAATGAGGGAGGTGATTCAAACATGTTGAACGTCTATGCACGGTTCTCTACTTTCTGAGGGTACTACAACCTTTAAGAACTGGTTGATGATAGTGTTTCCTGAATAGACAGGGAAACGTGATTTTGTACATCTTTCTGAAAATTAAGGATGTGGAGGAAAAAGTGGTAGGTCTTCAGATGAGGCCCTCTTCAGACAACTAGAAGAAACTTTATATTTGCAGACTCCAGTCATCATGGGAGACTTTAACCATCCTCCAGTCAAGATCACTGCAGAAGTGAAGATCAGAGACAGCCTTGGCTGTAGTGATACTGGAGTTCAGAATCCTGAGAGCAGAGTACAAACCAAAAAGCAGGATCACAACCCTTGACCTCTGGAAAGCAGATTTTGGCCAGGTCAGGGATTTGCTTGGAAGAATCCCATGGGACATGGTCCTGGAGAAGGGTCCAGGAAAGCTGCCTGATTTTCGAGGATCAGCTCCTCCAGGCTCAAGATTGACCCATACCAATGTGCAGGAAGTTAGGCAAAGGTAGCAGGGGGCCTGTAAGTATGAACAAAGAGCTCCTGAATAAAATCAGATGTGAAAAGGTAGTATACAAGAGTTGGAAACAGGGACAGGTGTCCTGGGAAGAGCATAGAGATACTGTCTGAGCACGCAGGAATGGGGTTAGGGAAGCCAAGGCTTATCTGATGCCGAGCCTGGTGAGGCGCATGAAGGACAACAGGAAGGGCTTCTGCAGGTATATAATCTGCAAAAGGAAGACTAGGGAAAATGTGGGCTCACTGCTGAATGAGTCACGGGATCTGGTGACAAAGGACACAGAAAAGGCTCACCTCCTTCACCTCCATGTTTTCTAGTAAGTCCTTCAGGAATCTCAGGTCCCTGAGACCAGTGGGAAAGTTCAGACAAAGGGTTTATCCTTGGTAGAGGAGGATCAGGTTAGGAGATGTTTAAACAAATTGAACATACTCTAGTCCATGGGACCTGATGGGATGCACCTCCAAGTCATTACGGGGCCACTCTTGATCACCTTTGAAAGATCATGGTGATTGGGGAAGTTTTCTGAGGACTGGAAGAAAGCACCATCAGCAAATTTGTTGATGATATGAAATTGGGAGGTGTAGCTGATAGACGAGAATGTTGCACTGCCATTTTAAAGGATCTTTACAGACTGGAGAAAGGGATAAACAGGAAACTCATGAAGCTCAGCAAATGGAAATGCCAAGTCCTGCACCTGGGGAGGAATAACTCCATGCACTACTACTACAGACTGGGGCCAACACTCTGGAAAGCAGCTTTGCAGGGAAGGCCCTAGGCATGCTGGTGGACATGAGTTGGGTATTAGTCAGCAATGCACCCTTGCAGTAAAGGCGGCCATCAGCTTCCTGGGCTGTGTTAGGAAGAGCACTGCCAGCATGTCAAGGTAGGTGATCCTTCCCCTCTGCTCAGCCTTGGTGAGACAAATCTGGAGTGCTGTGTCCACTGCTGGGCTCCCCAGTACAAGCAAGATGTAGACACACTGGAATTCATGTAAAACTTTTTTACTGTGAGGGTAATTGAACAAGGAATATGTTGCCCAGAGATGTGTGGACTCTCCATCCTTGGAAATATTCAAAATTTGACTGGGCATTGCTGTAAGCAACCAGCTTCTGTTATTCTGTTTTGAGCAGGGGGTTGCACTATCTCTGGACGATCTCCAGAGGTTCCCTCCAACCTCAATGATTCTGTGTTTCCATGTTTCTGTTTCTACCAGTTTCCCCAGTGCAGATGTCAGAAACAGTTGTCAATATTTTACCATCAGAGCCTTTCAAAAGTGGATGGCTTTTTTTGCCATGTTTCATTCACCTGGTGCTAATACAATTTTAAGGAACACAGTTTAGCAGCACAGTTTATAATCTTGAGATTTTATTTTTCAAGTTTTCAGAACTTTTTCTGATATTAGAATTCTGTCTTTTCATTTTCCATATTTTTCTAAAGCCTCTTCTACTGATGCTTTTATCAGAGACAGATTCTTAAGTCTATTCCAAGTAAAGAAAGTTTTGGTCATGAGAACTTTTCTAATATCTCTACAGTGAGTACAGGTATAAACGACTTGAAGTTCTCTCTTCTTTAAGAACTTCTTATATGCTTTCATTTTCTGGCCTCACAGACTGTTCATCTCCGATTTTGGAACACTTATTATACATTTATTAGCCCTTATGTCATTAGCTTTTATGTGTTCAATTAGGTACTGCAGTCCATAGACTACTTTGTGTTTAAAAGTATACATCAGCTGTGCATCATATTTATTCATACTCGCAAAAAAATACTCTTTATCCAAAAGTGTGTTTTAGGGATATGAAAAAATGGTGCCATTTTTTTCCATGTCTCTCTCTCTAGTGTTCAGAATTTATAGATAATGACTTTGACCCCAACAGGACCTTTTCAGGTAATAGATAACCAGAATGATGTGTGTGCCTGGAGAAGACTGTGTGGGGTCAAGAAGTTCAATTTCCAAAAGGTCTTCAGGGGATAAAGGTAAAGTTTTTTAAGGACATTGCTAGACAGCAGTGCAGTGATATTGAATTTTAATGAATACAGCTGCATCTGTTGAATAGTCCCTGGGCTAGCTTATAGCTATGAATTATGGTCTAAGTAATGTTTGCCTTATCTTCTTTAGGTCCTCTTTGTGCACACTATTATTTTTAGTAGCTGATCAATATCACTTCATCAGAGTTCTTATTCTTTGAAAAACACCTTTTCTTTTTATATATGTACATATTTGTTTGTGAATATATTTTTTTTGCATTACTGGGTGTATTTATATTTGTATACTTATACGCATTACTTGTTGGAACTGTTATGATATGCATATATCAAAACTGAGAACCCTCAACCAATATTTCACTAAGAAATTGAATTTTGAGATTTTTAAAAGTATATTTTCCCTTCAATATAGTGACCAAGCAAGGAATAAGAATACATGAAATAATGAGACAGCATATTTTTAGTCAGTATTGGAACAAACTAGAAAAAGGAACTGTGCCCACGGATGGAGTGCAAAATGTCCTGGATGGAGAACTTTTTGGCACTTTTAAATTAATTTCTGTGAGTACTAAATAAAGATACAGTCTTCTAGAAGCATATTTACAGACCAGATGTATTAACAACATCCATATTTCTTTGGACAGTGTTTACCAGAAGTTCATTTGTTCATAAACATTGGTGTATTTTTTCATCAGTTCAGAGATGGAGATGTTAAGTCATGTGGGATATTTTCTGATTTAAAGGAACATATTTTGTTTAATTTATTTAGTTTCATGTGGAATACAGATAATATACAATGTGAATTCAGACTGATTGATTGTATTACTGCCCATAAGATAAATCTGCCACTGCAAAAGGGTTTTGGCCTCCAAGACAGAGAAGGTTTTGTTCTCCAAGTAGTTCCATATGCTACTCAAAATCAAAGGCTGTGGAAAAAGGACTGTTTGGAAAATGATGTGGAGTCATATAAGCTGCTGAACAACACCGTATCTGCTTTAGAACTTCTATCTTTCTGTCCCATGATAAATACAAAGTAACTGCCAACTACTGCCAATCTTTGCCACAGAAGAGTTTATGGATCAATATCCAGATGTAGCTCCACCTTTTCATCAGACAGCAAGAACTTTAAAGTTGGGTAAAATGGACATTTTGTCTCAGGAAAGTAGGTAAACCTCACGTTATGCTACATTGTTGAAACAGAATTTTGAATAAAATAATGTTTTATATTAAAATCTAAAATCCAATTATTTTATTCCTAAGAATGAGAATGAGTCTTGAAATAGGAAACTGTTCAGAGGATGGCTATATTTTGACCTCACATTAGTATATAGGAAATGAGTTCCATGAAACATGGCTTTTAAATGTACAGACCTTTACAGATTAGAGCCAATACACTCAATCCTAAAGGAAAGACAGTAGAGGTAGTTACACATATGAAAAACAACTGAAATACGTTCATGACAATATATCACACTAAGCAAAACATATTATGAAAGTTTTCTTCCACGTTACTTTGGGACAGTAAGTCTATGGACTCAGCACTGATCCCTCCATATAGCAGACTTCAAATCAGCACTGCTCTCATTTAACATGCACTGTGACTCAAATCTGGGTTAATTTGAATTGGTATAGGGACAACAGTTCTGTCCATAAACCAGCAAATGGTGTTAGAATGAAATAATCCAATAAACCCAGAAATGCTTCAACTGAACAGAAATGAAAAGGGGTGTACAAAATATATATCTGGAGTTATAGAAAGGGTCAAAATTAGCAGAGATAATTTGCAGCTTTGTTGTTCACTGAAAAAGACTGATAGTTGTATTTTTTTGAGGATAAAGAGAGTGTATTTTCTGCTTGTTTGGCAAGCTCTTCTCAGAACAGAATTTAATCTGTAATAAACCCGCTTTTTACTTCCCGCTCTTCAGTCAAGGTCTTTACATAGAAACTGCTGTTTAAATTCATTATGAATGCTTAAAAAAAACCCAGACTGAATTTGGCCAGCAGTTAGTCCTTTGTATAAAAAATAGTCTTCTAATAAGGTCAGTTTTGGTCACAGTGATGTTAGATGCAACAGACCATATTCCAGTTCATCAAAACTTCATTACATTCCAGTTCCTAAAAGTGTCAAGAAAAAATAACATTGTAATCTAAGATGTCAAGGAAATAATGTATCCAAACAGTTTATGTGCTTCTTAACACCTTAGTGAGGTACTGATGTGCTGTGCTGTAACTTCCTTTTTATTACATCTGACAAGACGTTAGATCAAACTTTTGCAATAGGAATAATCCATAGTTAAGAATGTAGTCCTATTATCTTTATCAGAAATATTGAAAGCTATCTTATAATTGAGAGCTTCTTTAGGTTCTTGGGGCTGTGTGGCACCTGCCTCCTTCATGGCTGTTCAGAGTTGCAGAAAGATAAAGAAAGAGAGAGTCTTGAAAAGACATAATGTCATCTGCTGCAAGGTCTACATGACATAAGAGGGCAACGTGAACTTCACAACACATATCCCCCTGAACACTGAAAGATTCTCAAGATCCTTCTGGATTTTGGCTGTGCTTTCTGCTGAGATTAGTCAGGAGGTTTTCAGGCTTGCAGTTCTAGCTTCATTTTCTGTCTAAATTTTGCTTATATCCCTCTTAGCATGTCAGTCCTCTTTTAGGTCAGGCCCTCAGGTATTAGAATGATAATCACTAGGAGGGAAAAAAAATGCCTCAAAAGGGACAAGCTGTATTCTAGTATGCAAACTAGAGGATGCAGGAAAACTTAAATCTCACTGTGTCCTACACCCTGAATTCTTTGAGTGTATTTATTATACCCGAGTCCTGCTTTGCTACTTCAAAGGAGGCTCTAAAGTGATCGTTAATGTTCCCTTGGTACAACCTTAGCATTCTGATCAAGTTCCATCTCAGCTAGTTGCGTTCCGCCTTCCCAAATTCCCTGTGCCATTTCACCTAGATATGAGATTCTTTTCTCACCATCTGTTCTCGGTTGTTGTGAGCAATTGCTGTCTAGAGGCAATGCTGTGGTGGGTGAGTGGTCTACTTACACAGTGTCTCCTTCATTTATTTTCCAAGGGAATGTTGATTCTTAATTTAATGTTTTTAAGACACTGTAGGAGCAATTGTAGTAGGCATTGGGCAAAGCATTGTTTTCTTTGCTATTTCAATGTTTCTGATACTTTGATAAAAGGTGTATAAAATACTGTAACTTTTTTAAAAGTAAGAAGATGTCTACTAAGGGTGGTAACTTGATAAGAATTGTAACTCAGATGTAAATTGGTCCTATTTTTTCTGTTTCCTGGTGGCAGAAGAGTTGCCTCGCTCCATGAGGCAGAAATAGGAAATGATCAAGTGAATGTAGGTGATAGCAGGAAGAAAGAAGAAGTGACGGTTGTACATCAAGCAAGACAACTAAACTAAGTGTAATTTCACTTCCTTTTCTGAGACACAGTGTGAAACATACAGTTGGTGACAGAATGACAATTTTACTGTTATTATGCCCTCTTGATCTAATTGATTAACTTGTTCAACAAAAATAAAGATATTTTCTTTGGATGCAATATAGAATTTTCTTTAGTGGAATGCTAATCAAATATAACAGCAAGGGAACAATTTATTTCTTGTTGTTTTGAACTTCCCTGTGCTCCAGCAAAGGATAGTAAACATCTTTGGGGGTATCCCACATGGAATAACATAACTTCTTTATTCAGATCAACTCCATTAATAATATTTTTTAGATATAAGAAGGGGACTTTGGCTCCTTGTGTTGAACTAGTATACATAATTCTTTGTTACAGTTCTTCTGTGGAGAATGATCTTTGCTATAATTGTCATCTTTGACGGTAAGGCGAGAAATCTGTTGAATTCGAATATCAATACATAACCCTCTCTATTCACATTATGTTGGTTTCTGCAGCTACTGAAATAACCTTGCAATTACAGGGCAATGTGGAGCTTAATTAGTGCTTTATATACTGTCACATACAACTGGAAAACACTGTCAGTGTCAGCAAGGACAACTCCTATCACACACCCCAGCTATAGCGTGCTATGCAGAACCATCCTAGAAGCAGAATTAAAATTGAGTGCAGAAATGACCAGTAAGGGAGAAAGGCTGCAGAGTGCCTGAAAATTTAAGACTGGAATAGATTACTAGGTCATAGTAGACCATCCAGTCAAACGTCTTTTATACCACGTGGTATTGCATTTCATACCATGATACATTTATTGAGCCAGTGTCCACCTGGCTTAGATACTTTTGTTCTGTGGTCCAGAATCCTTCTCTGACAGGGAAAATCCCATGTGACTGTGCACTTGAGTATGTGTCATACATAGGACTGCAAACTCTACGCTGAGTGTGGAACATTGTTTCCTTTTCTTGCCTTAATCCAGCACTGAAATGCCAAAGACTGCCCTTCAAGGAGGGTTTACTGAAAACAGATCACAGCATTCACAGATGTTGAACAAGAAATCACCTGACAGTGAAGCATCTGTTAAAACTTATCTCCTGGAAAAGTGAACACTTCTGATTAGAAGGCATTGAAAATTGAAATGCAGAGTCTGTTACTGTTTTAGGGAAATGCCATCCAGTGGTTAATCACCCTGATTATAAAAAATCCTTATTCCTTCTTTCACTCATGTTTAACTGCAGTCGTTAGCTTCTTTCACTAACCTAAGTGGCCTCTTCATAGCTTGTGCTTTCTCTCAACTAAGGTGTTAAGGACTTGAATATTTTGGTGGAGTTTTATTTTTATTATTTTAAAATTTCTGCAGTTTTAAACATTTATTCTAAACCACCAGATATAGATGAAACATTTCTAATGGAAAAATATTACTTTTTTTAAACTGAAACTTTCCACAAAAACCATTTCCAAATCAAATGTATCAGACCTTACAGAAAAAAACAACACGATAGCTGATAGACTTCTGACTTAGAGCCTCAGATAGTGTCTGTCATGTGTACATCAACTGAGAAATTGTTTTGTCATGTTTTTATTTTGGTTTGTTTTCTGAATGGTAAAACAGATTTGAGCCGAAATTTCTTCTTATAAAGTTGTTTGCCTTTTTAAGTTTTTTAAAAGTTTCACCTTAATTCAATATCAAAAGTAGTGGCATTTTAGCTGAGAAGGATTTTCACTTCCTAGGTAGGCTCTTTTCAGAATATTCCAGCTTTGGTCTTTTTAAACAGAAGTAAAATCACCTCTGTTCTCTTTTTGCTAGTCCTTGTTTTTGCAAGTAACAATTGTATTAAACCCTTTTTGCCTCATGGTGGTTACTTGGGAGCTGATGATTTACTGTAAGTCCTACAAAATTTCTGCAGTTTTTGTTCCCAAGTGAGGCCTATATTCTTTGCTTGTTGCTGTAAATACTTACATTTAGCTGTATTAAATCAAAGGACCCATTAAACAACATATCTGTATTATTTTGTATGTGATCTTATAAGCTGTACGTTTATATTTCTGACTGACCACTGATAGTTGAATACTATTAAAACTAGATGCTATTAGAATATCCCCATTTGTTAATGAGTCTCACAGACACTCCTTTCAAGCTTGGCTAATAGGCCAATTTGTAATCTTCTCATTATGTACTTGCAGTGCTAATTCAAATGCCCTTATTATTCCTAGAGTCTTATACTTCTACAGTAAGTACACTTAAACAAATTTGCCATTTCATCCAATAATTAAGTCAATTTTGCTTGACAAGATCAATTTCTCGTAAAACAATTAAAAATTAAATTATTTGAGTCCTGTAATAGGTTTTCCAAGAGTTTGTCTCATTTAATGTCAGTAGTTATTCCTGTCATTCTCTTTGCCTTTTGTGATTTTAGCCCAGTGTTAATTCTGTAGCAATATTTTAGCATTTCCTTGGAGTCCCAGATTTACTTGAAGGAATATACATAGACCAGAGATTGTCCACTGGTTTGAAAGTAATCATCACCACCAAGTGTTGATTAATAGCCTCTTTAGTTATTGCTAGTGGTGAAGCCTTCCACATTTGACCATTTGTACATTGTCTTGCTTGTTCACAAATGTAAAATAGAAATATTTATCAAACACTTCAGGCTGTTCATTACTTGTTGCTGTCGTTATTATCATTACCATCTCCATCTGATAATAAATACAAAATGTTGCTAGATTTATTTCTTTCCAATATGTTTAAAACATTTTTTTGTCTTTTGCTCTGCCAACAATCGGTTTTCCCCAATGTACTTATTATCCTTTGTCACTTCTATACGCCTCATAACTTCTAATTTACTTTAATTTCCATTTTGTGTTTTCCTCAGTCTTTTATTTCTAATTGCTTTCTTATTTCCAATTACTGCCTTAACTTTTCCACTGAAAGTAGAATGGGCTTTTAGAAAAAGATGCATAGTCTATACATGCAGTGAAAAAATTAGGGCGTCTTAGAGACTCAGAGGAAAATTGACATTATTCAGTTAAATTCATGAGTGCTATCTGTACAAAATCACTTTGAATAGCTTGAAACAGAATGAAACTGCATTTATCAAGATTGGAAAAAATGGAAGGCCTCAAAGGGATACTTGTGTGTATGAATCATGAGGAAAGCCTATACCTTAAAGATGCTTTTCAGAAAAAATTGGGAAGTGTGTAGATTATCTGGATTTGAGGACAGATGTTAGGATAACACCTAGATTATTGGGTCTGAGTAAGTAGTAGGTATACAAAAAAAATTTTCCAGAGTAATACAAGCTGAAGAGGTGATTCCTGAGGAAAACAAGCTCTGCTTAGTCATGTTTAACTTACACAGATGGGGAGACAAAGAGAGTCAGAAGGTCTGGCAGAGATTTTGGGTTGAATATAAGGAGGCAAATCTGATGGCAGAAATGGATCTGCATGTCCCAACAAAGAGGTGGTTGCTGAAGCTGTGCTTGCAATGGAGATCATAAGTGAAAAAGAAGGCAGAGAGAAGATGGGACAAGAATACGGATTTGTGGATTCGAACAAACAACTGCCATTGAATTTCTTTCACTGCTTTACTGAGAGGAAGTTGGCCAGGTCCATTCCCCACCTGGTTTTAGAAACCAGAACTGGGTGGGTGAATGGACATGTGATGTTGTTATTTCATATCTTGTTACCACAAGAAGTCTAGGATAACTTTCTGAGACTTTCACTGTTTCATGAAGAAATAGCATCAGAAACAGCTGGTGAACAGTTACAGGGACAGAATTTGGGAAAAACTGCAAATAGAATTATATTTTTTTTTATTCTAAAAATTATGAATACATTTCTGGCTTGATCTCCATTTATGATGAATTTTCTCAAACCATAATTTCATGGTTGAAATTGTGTATTTTCCAATCTGTGTAGAGCTGGGAGGGATGCAGTCAGATTGTCTTCTATCATCTTATGTCAAGGTCCCAGGGGAGAGGTCTGTAAACACTATCTTTCCTCCACAAGAAAATGATCTGTGCCCTTGAAAGAAAGAAGGAAGGTCTGGTGAAAGTGGCCAACATGGTTGACAATTTCTGTAGCCAGTGGTGTGAAATGCCTCCTGTGACTAGTCTTGTCTCAGTCACTTTTACCTGCTCAGGTCCTCCATTTGCAGTGAGATACAGACAAAGTTCAATTTCTGGAGTGTAGTGAAGTGTTTTCTGTTCACTACATCCTGCCTGATAAAAAAGATACCATTTGTCATGTGAATATGCAAGGGAATGATTTTAAAGTCAATTTCCACAGAATGTACTTAAATAAAATTTTGCATGGAAAATGTCTCCACCAATCTAACCAAAACTATTGAAACAAGTTCATTCTCTAATTTGACTGCTGTGATTACTATTTTCACTAACTCACCAGTTTCAATTAGTGATTTGGTTTGTTCCATTTGGTGTAAAATAAACAACAGAATTAAGTTATTACTTATGTTGTACAGATTAAAACAATCAAATTCAATAATTTTGCTACTATGTGTTTTAACATTACTGTGCTAGCTTGCAGCAGACCTATTCAAGAGATGCTGAGGATCTGAAGCTCACAGCGGTGAGGGACAGAAATGCCCATTGTTCCATTTCTTTAGCATGGGGTCCACCTTCAGTGAAGTAACTATCACTACTAAAGTTACACTTCTGTCCCAAGCATGATGCCATCAGCCAAACTTCAGACAGATATAAAGACATAACCCTTTTTTTCAACGGCAGTATTGTGTCCTTGGTTTGTACAAAAAATGTTTTTTTCTCCAGAAATAAGATACATTATAACAAATGGCTTGCAAACAATTTCCAGTTTCACATTTAGGTTTTGATAGACTCCCATAAACTTTTCTGAAACTTACTTTTTAAAAGGGCTAAAACACTCAAGCATTTCCTAAGTGTTTTGTATCAAGACCTGTCCATAAAATTTATAGCTCAGTAATTCAGTTTGTTTCTTATTCTTTACATCAGCAACATCTTGTTACACCTTGGATTGATTTCTGGTTCTAGCTTGCGGCATGTTTCAAACTAGGTCCTTCCTGAATTGTGTTGAAAACTATTATTTGCTAATCATGACAACAAGAAAACTGGCATCATATTGTGCACCTTGATATTAAAAACAGTAGACAAGGAATGTTAATTCAGACAGCATGTGTATTTTTAGTCTCACTGTCATGTAATTCAATCTACTGAAAATGAAGATATACTGCTTTAAAGTATAATCAAGAATGGTGTGATTCAGTCAGGTAATACTTTACTCAAGTTGATTCCATCCATAATGCACTGCAGAAGAAAAAGAATCTTTACAAAGTGGTACTAATTGCTGCAGCCCTTTTGGAAGTTATATAACAGAATGTCAGGGTAAAATAACTTCATTTGTCATGATAATGAAATTGTAGAACACTGGTCTAAATTTGCCTCACTTTAGGTGCATGTTGTATAATGATAATATACCCTGATAGCCACTATTCTTCATGCAATTGAGTAGTTGTTACAGTGACTATTTGATTTCAAAATATGAAGATAAAACTTCAAAATGATATTATGTGATGAAAGCAAATGGTATTTGTTTTAGATGAAGCATGTGAAGGAATGAAAATAAGCTAATCATTACATTTTTCAGAAACAGGACGATTTTTGTTCATGGGAAATACTCTACAGAAAATGTATGTGTCTTGATAAGTATGGGCTTGTAAGTGAGTTGAGGATATTTAGGTTTTAGAATCATTCCATCTACTGAAAATAAATATGCACTACTGTATCAGTATTTCATTGTGACTAGTCAGGGTAAAAATGCTTTGACTTGATACTGCAAATGATTGTAGGATGAGTTCTTGGTAGGCAAAAATTTACTATTTTTAGTCTACTAATTTTACATACAGACAAGTCTTGATTTTTAACGTTGTCTGATCATTACTTATGTGAGTCAGTTAACTAGTATTTGACTTTTTTTTAGTTTTGTTTAATTTTTTTTTTTCATAAGGAACAATAAAGTTAATGGATTAATTAACTGTTAATGAGAAGTATTTATTTTTTTAAAAAAAACAACCCATCTTCTAGCTACTCAAATTGCATTCATGTTTGATTCCAGAGAAGTCTCTGGTGTTAGGACCTTTCTGATTTCTTTGATCTAAGTGATATAAAGAACAAGGAAAGGGATATGGATCTCAGCTTTCGTATTTCCCAGACTTCACATAGTTTTGTTCTTAATATCTAATAAATTCAACATTGAGGTTATAAATGGATAGTCAATTTCTTGCATGCTTCCTGTATGTGCTGTTGCACACACTATATGCATAATATGCAAACATAAAATTATGTTTTATATATTCACCAAGAATAATATATACGTATGTGTATACGTGTGTACACTTAAGTCTATATGCATTTACAAATATATCAAGACCAGATATATGTGTACATACCTACATACATGTATGTCTTTGTCCTGTAAGACATGACTAATCACTTTGAGTTTCATTATGAGCTCAGACAAACATCTTGACATCTTCACTGTGTAGGATACAACAAATGTTAGCAAAAGAAAAGAAGGCAATTCAAAACCAATTAATGCTTTAGCCACTGCTCACCCTATATTCAATTATGCTCTTTCATTTAATGTTTTCTAGTGTAACCGTCATCCTTATATAAATAAGTCGATATACCACAGAAAATGTTAGGAGGATACACACATGGACATATACCATCTTTAACCAAAAGAAAGTAATTCCTTCTGATTAAAAAGCTGTTCCATCACTCCTTGGCATGTCAGACACAATTTGGAACACATCTTTGAAAAAATATATTGCTGGAGGGAAGGAGAGCCATTAAATAATTAAAATAAATATTAGTAAAGCATCTCTGTGTTTTGTGGTAATGTAAAGTATAAGGAGTCAGATTGAAGAGTGTTTAAATTTTGAAAAAGTGACAGCAATGCTGACACTTGTAAACTCCTGGGTTTTCACTGATACTGTAATAAATCACCTTACTGCCCATTGAAAAGAAGCCTTTAGAACTGCTACACCTGTAAACTCACTGTAGGCACTACAATCAAATAATTTATCTTCCTACATAGATAACAAATCCAATTAGGACCCATCAGAGTGTGATGTCTCATTAAACATGCTCCAATTTTAACTTGGATAATCACAAATGTGTATTTATTTAAGATACCAGAAAACAAAAAGGCAACCATTGGAAACACACCTACACTGAAATTCCAAGGTGTATTTTGACTTTATGTTTACTTCATTCTTCTCATTATCATCTTGGCCTGCTCTTATTAAATATGATTCCTTTTCTGTTTCTATTTTCTTGGGCAGATTATTAAGTCTATTGTAAGGTACACACTGAGAAATCTTAGGGTACTTTATGTTTATCCTCTGAGATACCACCGTTGTTTTTTTTTTTTCCCCTAGAAAAGGAATATCTTCAAAATGATTATACAATGTTTTTTCTGTAGATCTATAAAGAGTACTTATTCAAAATTATTCTGTTAGATTACTTTGGTGTTTTTTATTATTCCGGTGATTGGACCAGATTCCACTTTGAATTAGTGGTAAAGATGAGAATAAAAATGGTAACCCTGACTTGTAGATGGAGCCATTAACTATTTGACAACATAGTCTGGAGGGTGTATGAATTTATAAGATTAAGACCTCCAGTGGTGGTTGATAAGAATCAGACCACAATAGTGGGAGGTTCATCATCTTTTGCCTTTTCCACTTGAGTAACTGGATTAATTTCTAACCTTAGATCTTTGAAAATTAATCACTAAATACACATGATTTTCTGAAATTGGAAATATATTATGAAATGTACAGCACGTAAGTATCAGCAGTGAAAAATCAGTATGTATTTACTAGTTTTCCTGTATTTATAGACTTCAGGAACATTAGACTAATTTCTTTGGACAGCGTTCTGTATACTCAGTATTTTGATTTACATTCCCTATATTATTAATTCTAAGCATCCCAATATGCAATATTGTTCTCTTCAGTTTTATCTTTCACTAACATTATCATTTTTAACGAAACAGCTTTCCCTTATTGTTCACATAGAAATCTTGGAAAACTCTTCACTTCGCTTTGAAAATTCTCCACTTGTATCTTGGTAAATGGGATGAAAATTGACCTCTTGGGCTGCTGATGCTCAGCCCTCTGCGGTTTCGGACAATCACGCACCGTAACATCTTGCTTTAGTTGATCCTCAGTTTGTATTCCAGAACTACACTGCTCTGTAGGTTAGAGGTCTTCTTTATTAGTCATGGATAGTTTAAGCCTGTTTGTTTTTCTCCCAACATCCTTTTATTTCAAGTATGTCCTTCCCATGAGATGTGTTTACCCTCCTGCCTGCTGTTGTACTCCTTATATCCCTACTTGCTTTGGTTTGCTGCTGCAGATTATTTCAGCCTCTTTTTGTAAGATTATCTCTTCACACCTCTTCTCAGTCCAGGTAATTTGTGCTTATTGCTGTAATTAAACTTTTTTGTAAATGAAGGACTAATGCTCTGCAAAATGTTTGCTGTGCACCATCACTAGCACTCCGGACAATGGAGTAGCACTTTTTTAGCTCTGTTCACCACCCTTCTTTCATGGCCACATGACTTTGTTAACAGCTGATGAGTTTTTCTCCTACTCTGTCATCTCCACTAGCCTCATATTTTAGACATCAGTGAAACTCATAAGACCCTGTGCTTTGCACTGTCATTTTACCCTATTCTAATAGACCCCTTTTCAGAGTCTCTAGTGTGTGTTATTTTCTGGAATTGGCAGGTAAAAACACATTTTGCTAGGACATTACCCTAGGTGCTAACACAGAGGCTCCTAGGTCAAGTCCTTCTTCCAAAGAATGTTTATGTATTTTAGCTCTATCGTCCACTGCCCTTTTTGAAGTACGTGGTATCTGTTAAATTCTGCAGGCAGCCCGATGACCTACTAGATGACACTCCCCTTGACACTCCCAGTAAATAGGAGGAAGATAGGTTAAAGACCATGACTGGGTTTAGGGACTAATTAGCTAATCCAACTGCTTTGCACTGTCAACTCTAAGTGACTTCTGAGAAAGTACAAGTTCTTTGGACAAGTAGGAGCCATTAATATTGATGAATGAAGCACTTAGCAATTTAGGGGTCTCCAGAAATAGGTAGTGAATTATCAGGGTTTAAAGTATTCCAGATTTGAAACTACATGCCTACATTCTGCTTCATTTTCATGATAGATACTTTGATATAGACTATTGTAGATTTGAGCCTTAAAGTCTATGCCTCAGTTCTCCATTCTTAAAAGCCTGAAGACCCTTCTTTACATAGCAGAGTTGTATGGAAAGAAATTAATCCCTGGCTATGCAGTACTTGAAAATTATGGAAGACATGCAAAACACTTTATAGC
>NW_009635504.1:20251-33471 GCF_000690535.1 Cariama cristata | reverse complement strand
AGCAGGAAACATTTTCCTGCTACTGTCCCTGTTATTTCTGAACACTCAGTCTGTCAGGCATTTGCTCAGTAGTGGGTTTGGTTCTTCATTTCCCACATTTACTTAGTCCTCTCCAGGGAAAGTCAGGATAATTTTAATTTGCCTTTAACGGCTCATTGTTTGCTAATCAATATTCTTATCTGATTTTCTTTTTTTTAGCATAAATTTATGCTTGACACAGCTACAGAGAAGTCAGAGAAGAGAAAAGGGCCTATTTAGGCCCCACACTGAGTACAAGTGTGAGGCAAATGCCTTCAATATGCCTGAAAATAACCCGTCATATTAATTCTCAACAACTGTTGAGATTCCTTTCTTATGAGAATTAAGGATCCTGCCTCTTGGTACTCAGCCTCAAACATCAGCACAGTCCCCTGTTCAATGAACATATATGCAACCATAAAATAAAGTCAGTATTTTAATGCTGTGCTGATACACAGCACTTTACAGAATTTGCACAATACTGAGACCTGTTGCTATATACAATCCTTTACAAACTTCAGATCCAAGAGCCAACCACAACCATGTTAATGTTGTTTGGTATATCTCTATGGCTATCAATTAATCTGGATATCATCTAGCGTGTGGTATTAGTTTTATTAAATATGCAGACTTATTAATATTTCACTGAATCATTTAGCTGGATGTTTAAAAAAAGATTTTATGAATCTATTATTTAAATGAGATAAAGGATTATATGGTTCTTTATGCAGAAAATATATCTCGTCTCTCTTACTTTATTATCTCATTTGGTTTTAGATGAAGGATGTCGGATTGCATAATGAGGGAATGAGATCTCATTTTCACTAAGACTGCTCAAACTTAATGCATGGGCTTCAGGCTCCACTGTTCTTCTAAGTAGTAAGACTCTATATGTCATACTTTTTTGCTTGCAAAACGTGGAATAGTGCATTGTGAAGTTTCTAATTCCATGGTGCTCAACTGCCTGTGACATTATTAATTGAAAAGACTACAGTATACCATGGTTTTCTGGGTTACATTTCTTCTTCCTTTTAATATGCATGGTTTTGTTCCTTCAGGGGTTTTGGAAGAAAGTAAACAAGTGTGTGGTCAAAGAATATCTAGCAATGATGCATCGGTGACATTCTCTTATGTACAAGATGTATATTAGAAATGCTTCCTAAAAACCTAACTACAAGTTAGAATGGATTTCAGAGGTAAAATAGAGTCAGCAACCAAACCATTTCTAAAATATTACTTGATTTAAATTGTCTGCACACCATCTGTCTCTGATGATCATCTTCCATTACTCATTATCATCCTTGGGTTCTTCAGGCTGCTTTTTGGAGCATCTATTTTTGTTAGTAAGCATGTGTGGCTTGCTTTGAAATGCCCAGCCTGTGTCTGATGATTCATAAACCAATGGTGGCTAGATCAATTTGAGGGTTTAAGTCTAATGAAATGTTACAAAATTATCTAAGTCTAATGAAATGTAAGCCGTCAGCTGAAACCTGGAATAGAGCCAAGATAGAGGCTCTGATTTTCTTGCTTTGCTTGCTAGGTCAGGGCTGACAAAGTCAAACCTCACATGTTGTGAAAATGAAAATAGCACTGTTTACAATAACTTCTGGTGACATTTTTAAGAATTTTAAATTGCCCTGGGAATACAAAGCCAAGATATTTAAAGACTATTCAGCCACAATTCATGCAATTTTAGTTGGAGTGTAAAGTGACAAGTCACAAGTGGGTCTTAGACCTAGAAAAATAATTTCTGAAATGCAAGATCAGTGTTTAATACTTATGGCAAAGTCAGGCTTTCTGATTTATTCCTTCTCCCAACCTGAGGGGAAGAGAAGCCAGTTAGGGTTTTGACAGGCATTATTGAAAATGTTGGGACCCTCAGGAAGGAGATAATATGCAGAACTCCAGTGGTGATCAGGGGCTAACATGCAATCAGAATTGCTGGGAGGCTGAGTTCACAGGATTAATATGAGTGTATCAAGAAAGTATAATTTATTGCTTAACAGAGAAATTGGCAGATGTGGAAAGATAATAGAAATTCCACCCTTCTCTCAAATCGTTTCACATAATGAATTCAGTGCATTTCTAAAATCATTGCTGGGTTTGGTCCAAGATTAGGAATTATTCCTTAATTTTTCACTGTGCTGTAGCATGTCATGAATATTGAGGTTGACTGACCACGTACAATTAAATATGAAATTCCTGGCTTTATTTATTTTGTTGATTCCAGAGAGAACACTTCATTTCATATCTCTAAGAGATTTCTTCCCACACTTCCTCTCTCAACTTAGCAGTTTGGCTTTTGCAGTGCCATTTTACATATTCTAAGGTGAAGATACCAAGCAATAACAACTTGTCCTCACTAGAGCACTACTCACTTTGTAAACAAACATGAATCGCTAGTTTCATGTTCAGCTAAGAAATGAGTCCAAGTTCTAGTCAGGTCTCCAGAGATAATTGTAGTCAAATATAATTATATGTGAGCAATATGCAAGGCTTTAAATTTGAATTTTCTAAAATTACTAAAGAAATTACTAGTTCAGACTGCAATCAAACAGAAGATATATATAATCTAAAGGCATGCCATCATGGCAGTTCACATTTATTAGGCTATTCTGTCTACAATAGCTCTCCAGATGGTTCCCATAGTTATATTTAATAGCTAACTGAAATGTAAGGTAGAAAATGCAAAACGAGCTGATGAAATCACTCAAGGCAAAATCTGGCTTGGTGATACGTACAGCATTTGTCATTCCAATATGGGCCTTTATTGCTACTGTTGTATTTTAAATATTGGATTTTAACGGCATGTAAAGAAACTTCAGTGAGTGTTACTCAAACAATAATTGAAGACTGATTACTTCACGAATATTTTTTTTAAGAAGGGATTACTTTCTTACTGAGTCTGGGATTGAAATATGAGTGATTTAACTTGCAAAACTAATGTGATGCATACTCCAAAATTAATTGATTCAACCTTTCTGCAGGTCTCTGTAGAAGATAGAAGTTAAGTGGCTTTGTGCATGTTCCAGAGATAGAACAAAACTAAGTCCAGAGGTATTAGTCCAACATTTTGGTATACATATATAAATAAAGCGATGTATATAAAACAGAAATGCCAAAATGAGTAACTGGAGAATAGGAGTTTTATTTCCATCTAACAGTTTAATTGTCATTAATGCTGCTAATGAAATTACAGGATTTCTTGCTGATACCTAAGTTAAAAACTATCTTTGAACCCACAGATTTGCAATGTTCTATACGGTCTGTTATTTCGTTATCAAAGAATCACTCACAATCACATCTAATTTATTTCCAAAAAAAATATTTAAAGTACTGTATTAAATGTTCACCTATTTATATTCAATACGTTCTCAAGTACCTTTTTTGTTTTTTTCCAGTTAGTTTTAAAATCAATTAGTATAACTCTTCCAAAAAAAATTCTATGTGTGGAAACTTACATTTGTTTATGTTACAGTAATTTTTAAATGTTGTTTATATTCAATGGGAAAATATATCTATTTGAATAACAAATTCATATAAATTAATGCAGGTAGGAGAGGAGTGTTTGGAATAGAAGAATTTCAGAGGCAGGACAGGGAAGATGCAAAGAAATATATAAATATTTCAATATCTGGGTTGAAAAACACAGTCATAGTTTGTTGCAATTGAGAAATGAGAAACGAACTAATCTTCATGCAAAGGATCCTGAGACAGATTTTTTTTTGTACAGCCAAAGCTCTTCGCCTGGGGAAGAGTTTGTACATTCTTAGAGTGTTACGTTCTCCTTATCTGTATAAAATTTATATAAACAGGATTTGTTCAGGGATTTGAGTTAAAAGTTGATTAGCATTAGGTAAATGCTCTATTTTTATTGTTGATCTAAACAAGTTTGCTCTCTATGTATTCAGCAAATGCACAAGATCTGCTTCAAATAGTGTTTAGGATTCCAGGATACCAAACTGTGCCCCTACAGTGTGATACTATCCAGATTTTTCTCCTTAATTTCACCTAAAATGTACTTGCTGTACATTCATTAAAAGACTACATAGGAGATACAAGAGGGTTGTGAAAATGACTGAACAGAAATGGCTTTGATCATTATCAAAAAGTGACAAAATAAAAAATTGGAATAAAACAGTGCAGTGTAATGCACATGCAGTGTAAATGATCATAACTTTCTAGTATATCTATTTAAGTAATCTGGTGTAAAACTATTTTTCAGACCCTCTTTATTCTCTTAAAATTACCCGTTCATATTTTATTTTCTCATTTCTTTTTGCAATTGGTCTAGCTGACATCATCAACACTGCTTAGAATTTCACACTGTTCATTTAAGTAGCATCTTGATATTTACTTTCATAGGCTAAAGACAAAAGTAGGCATTCAATTGTCTCTTAAAATTCAAACTGGTCAGCCAGACTGGATAAAATTAAGATCAAATATGTTCAGATTATTTCCCATTGCCATTTCTTGAGAAGATTTGATCAGAATACATGAAAACTTCTGTCACAGAATGAGAACAGATGTGTCTTTTGAGTGCATAGATATCAATTTTGTGTTCTTCGAATTTCAACCATATAGCAAAAATGTGTTATTTTTGTAACAATAATCCATAAAAGCTTCAATATTGAAATTCAGCTAACGTGATTAATAATCCAATACCAAAATTTATGTTGACAGACAGGAAGAACCTTCCTATTTCAGTGGTTATGGCTGTATACAAAAATGTCAAAGGTAAAGCATACTGTCATTGTTTCTCTGAAGTTTTTCCTTAACCTCTCTTGGAATGCATTAAAATTTTTTTATGATTTTAAAAAGTCAAACTTAGTTATCTTTTTTTCAGATTGGTAAGATTTTCATGTCCAGAGTTGACTACACGAGCATGTTTCTAGGTCAGAAAAATTATTTTCAAGAGTTATGAGAAAAAGAATAAAGTTCATATTAGAACTTTAAACTTATTCATTTTTATAACCGAATAATTTTAAAATCTCACTTGATTCCCTCTTCCCTTCCAGAAACAGTTTTCTTAATGAAAAGGATGAAACCCTGTACTTTGGTGAACTCTGTGGGAAATTGTTCTCAACTTCAGTGGAGTCAGTGTTATCCAATGCAAACAACTATAACAGAACATAATTTAAAAAATATTTCAGGGAGAACATTACAAGGGAGAGTCCCTGGTTGTGAAAACACAGTCCTTATATCTCATGTGACTAAACAATATAAGAGAATAAAAATTTTTAAGATGGACCTCCAGACCAGTATGCTCAACATGAGCTCTTCAAATTCATACATTTACCTCTGTTTTGCATCACAAGGAATTTATTAACTTTGGTATTTTGGATATAAGGCATATATTCTTCATTTAGGTACAGAAATACAAATAATTCAATGTCAGAAGTCCTAAATACTTCCAATTCTGGGTAATTGGAATATAATGAATATGAGGATGACCAGCATTCATGAAAATCAGTCTGCTTTGACTTATGTATCTGTCCATGGATGTAGGTACAAAAGTTTCCTCACATTTAAAGTTCTTCCTTAAATCTCTCTGAGCCTAAGATATAAGGAACGTACAATACTTTTACCTGCTTATGTAATAACATTCTTAGATGTAGTAGAAGTGTTTGAAAATTTGTTACCAATAAAAAGTATATTAAATAAGGATGCAAAAAGAAGGTGAATTCTCTGTGCATCACTTCTGAAACCATCAGTAGCCTTCCCCTCAGTTTTCAGTCAATTAGTATCATTCTTTCTTTGTTTCCAGCACGCATGTCCACATAATTTAAAAATTTTCTGTATGAACTTCCTACTTTCTTTTCCACCATCAAGTTGACTAAGTTGTTTCTCTATCTACTTAACCCCTTATTAAATAGAAGAGTTCTTTCAATGAATGTAAGACCATTTCCTTTCTCTCTCTCTCTTCTTTCTCTAGTAAATGAATAATTTAATATCATCATATTAGTATTCATGCACATCCTCATCATTTAGTTATGACAGTAAATCAAAGCTGAAAACACATCTGTTTACAGAGAAATTACCATATTTCATATGCTCTATGCTAATTCCATGCAACTTTTGTTATTTCCTTGAAGGCAGAATGCTCATTCTTCTGACACAGCTAATTACTTCTGTATCTGAGTTTGACTTGCTGATGAGATATATTTGTGGTTTTTAATTCTGCATTTGGAGTCCTCTTCAGGTCCATGAACTTGATGTGCTGGATCCAAGCTCCTGGAGATGGTATCATCTTTAAAGACCCTATTATTTTAAGCATGGTAAGTTAACACAAAGGGAAAAGAACATTATTGTAAGCAGAATGAATAAACAATAGTCAAAATTTAAACAGAAATATCTGCTCTATTTTTCATTGTATCTTAGTTAAATTATTGCAAGTGCTTTGTTTTGTGCTTTGTAATTAATTAGTTTTACTCGCATGCAAGAAGAAAATGTTCTTTCATCAGACATTTAATTGCAGATCTGCTTTCTAGGGTTGAACAGTAAAACATAGTGCCATTAATATTTTCTTTGCTAATAAAACAACTTTTCATTTTTTCCTAATTCCATTGAATAGCCTTCCACTGCATAAAAAATTATTCATATGTGTAATGTATGATGATTTGAAATCGGTTGAGTGCCCTATATCTTATGAAACTTTCACTAAGAACATATGCACACACGAACTTATGACCTAAGAAATAAGCTGTTTTATCTGGACACATCCGTAATAAGAAATTTTATCTTTCATTGGTTTTGTTGACATTCGATGTCACATAAAGAAATCATAACTAAGTACCCAAGAAAGATACAATGACCAATAGATACACACTGCCAACAATACTGTTTATCTATCCAAAGTATAACAAGAAGAGCAGCAGTCAGTTCCCCAGAAGAACTTTAATGGTTTTAACATCATATGTTTGTGTGTGCTGTGGACCAATGGCAAATACTCCCATAACTGATTATTATAGAGACAAAGGCAGCAAATACAGTTTTTACTGGCAAAGTGTCCCAGTTCAAAAAATAATTCCAGCAAAACTCTTAATAATTTCTAGCTGTTTGTTGAGTTAGGTAATATTAGCAAGACTATCTGCACTGTTGCTCTGGTGATTATAATTATGTTAACAGTTCACCTAGTGCTTAACTTGGTGTCAGGGGCTCATTTCTTCAGTGCTGCAAATTCTGAAATTCTATTTACTTAGTGGTATGGAAGTAGAACAGAACTTTTGTTTCCTATAGAGAAGTGGAAAAATGTATTCTCTCTATTTCCTAAATAAACGGCCACAATTACTTCATGGTCAGTGGCAAGTTTGTCATATTATGTAACAAAATACTAAATCTAATTTACTAATTAACGAATTTTCAAGAAAATGTTGAGCAGAAAAATAGTGATTGTCATTCCTTCAAAATGGTGATGACTTCAGATTTGTCTTGCCATACTGCCTGTCTTTGCTTAATTTTATTGTAAATCAGGTCAGGATTTGGTGTCCTCTCTTTCATGCATGTTGCAGTTCCTGGAGGAGGATTCATAGCTGGAGTATGTACAACTATTAGGGAAGCTCCTCTTTAGAAGTTGATGTATTCGAGGACACAATACTGTTTTGACTCTGCAGGTTTAGTGCTTATGGTTTAACGTTTATGGTTATGGAAGGCATAAATTATGCTTTGTCAGCATAATTTGATATCCATCAGTTAAAAAAATTACCTTACTCCATGGTTGCTGCTTTTTTTTTGAAAATCAGCTTCTTTGTCCATAATTTGCTCTTTGCTATTATGAAGCATAAAACTCCATAAAATTCCCCTTGGGCCAGTGTGCTCCTGTTCTCAGACAGTGAAGGCACCAAGTGAGTGTGGGCTGACTTTCCGAATACTCGATAGCAGTAAAATGACTAACCAAAAAGTGTGAAAGTTTTGAACAGCTGAGTGAATTTTTCAGTTCTGATCAGAAAATTGTTTCGTGTCATTCAGAAGAAATATGAGAAGAAAGCAGAGCAGAGATTTAAACATTTGCAGGACCAAAACCCAGATCAATTCCTGTATCTTAGCTTTTCCTCAGTAATCTGCTTGCATGAGACAAATTCATTAACTCAAACAAAGCACCAAGAGGCTAACAGCCATTTTTTCTTGCTGTTTTCATCCCGAATTAAACACATGTTGACCCTAGGTCAAAAAATGATATGGCAATGCTGTAAAAATATCCATACAAGTGACAGTCTGTCTATTTTATGTCACACGCACACACATAAAAATTGTTTCCCCCATCTTTATATTTCATTAAAGAAAACACTACATGAAGTAGAAAGCTCTCTTAAAAACTCAAGAAAATAATATTATAAATACAACATATTTGACAAAAGGGAGTTATAAAAAGGTTGAGATATAATAAAGGAACTTTCTTTAACAGGAGCAGATGACTAGATAAAATGTCAGTCTGAATAACTAAAAGAAAAAGTTGATTTCTACAATTCAAAGTTTAGCATTGAGTTAGTAAATGTCTAAGGAGATCAATCAAGACTTGACTTTATTTTACAAATCATTATATACCTGTCAAGATCCTAATATTAAATGTACTCAGGAAAATGTAAAAAATCTGAAATCACTTGTATTAAGCATACAATTGTCCAATTATCTGTATTGTGCCTGGAATGGACACAATGATGTAAGTCAAAGTCAAAGCAGATGGGCAGAGCAATTTAAAGCCAGTTAGCTCATCTACTTGTACGAATTTTATGAATTGTAGGTGTTGGGTTAAAACTTGTTCACATAGTGAATGAAGTAACTTTTCATTACAGTAAATGAAACAAAACATTATCTATTTCATGTAATCAGGTAACTAAACCAAAAACCTTCACCTAAAGTGCTGGTACTTGGCCCTATCCAAAACTCAGACAAACTAAACCACATATGCACCAAGAAAGCAGCTGACTGTCCCTCTCTTGGCAGATGAAAGTCTTTGTATCTGAAAGAGGAAAAAAACTGAGAATAAAGCAGTGAAAATCAAAGGCCCAGTGAGAACAAATATTGGGAACATAGGGCTGTGAGAAATCTGTAGAGAAGTTTTAGATAAAGTCCTGGATGAAGGAGTCTTACACCGCGTGTTGACAAACCATCCTTCTGTAATTGACTCATAGGGTATTCAGAGAAGCAAGACTTCCCATTTTTTTTAGAAATACAAAAAATTGGATCAAAAATGATGATTATCAATGTCATTTGACTGGCATCATTTGGGCCTCATAGGGCAACACATCAGACTTTACTTGATTTACTGCTGTGAATTTCATTAAAAAGGCCTGGTAGTAAGACGCAGAACCAAGTTTAATTTAAAAAAATAGATACATGAAGTTAGGTTGCCTAATTCATAATTATTTGGTAATGTTTCAGGAAACACTGTTCTTTGACAACTTCGTATTTATCTTTCAAATTTTATCTATGTTCTAGGTTCATCCAGTGTTCACTTGGGTAGAAAATCTGAGGATGGTGGTAAAGGAATAATAATTATGAGTATGATAAAAATGGGCTTTCCACAATCTTAATTTACTCATTAAGGAACTGGAAGGAAGAAAAATCTTAACAATCTTCATTAATCATAATAAAAATCTAATTTATCTTAAGCATGTCAATCTGAAAACATTATCAGCTTCATGTAATGAAAAGCTTTACAGAGACTGGAGGGAGTGTGTTCAGACACACATTCCTGGACTAGTTACACAGTTGTATTTGCATTATAGGAAGAAAACAGTAGTGACAGACACTCAAAGAAAAAGAAAAATGGTATACTTTATATAAATTCAGAAGAAAATATTGGAACTGGGTGCCTGAAATAGAAAGATGAACTGAGGAATAAAAATAGGAAAGCTAAACCATTTGTTACCCCAGTTAAATACTGTACTAAGGAGGCATGAGCTGATGATCAATATTTTTCACACTACGACGAAAGGAGGCTTAGGGTTTACAGTAAGAAGCAGAATGGTGCACTGGCTTAGCAAGGCAGTTAAGCATAGGACTACACTTTAATATTATACTCATGAATAGTCCTGGTGACTTCTGGAGGGTTTGATCCAAAACTTTTTGAAATCGTTGACAGGATTTCCTCTGGCTGCATGGGCTTTAAAGCCTGTCCTAAGCAGAGGATGCTAGCTGTGTTCTGTAATGTGTATTCACTTTGAGTTTCTTGTTACTCTTAAAAATGCTTTAATTTTATAGAAAGTTAAAATTTAATATGCTCTTAAAGTCAGATCCAGCCAGGATTTAATTTCTTTTTCATGTTTATACTTTCACTTCAGTTCTCAGTAAAATAAAGAAAATTATTTAATATTTAAAACAAATATATTTTCTGTACCTGGAGATTAATGATTCTAGGAAAAATTATTATTATAATACTGGTTATATGATTTTGACAATGAAATATGCATTTGTTTTTAGTACTTCTGCCAAGGAAATGGATTTAATATTCTTAAATGCTTAGAAAGGTTAAGAAATGAAATGTAAACATGTTTCTCTATTAAGCCAGTACATTTCCATCTAAACTGAAGTGAAAAAGCCAGTACGGTATGATCTCTACAGATTCATACAATGCATAATATGAAAAACAGCATTCCCAGCACATTTGTTCTTTCTTTTCCAGATCATTTACTTTCCATCTATAAGCCTATTTGGAGCTTCTATTACACAGTGAATGGTTTTCCAATTTATGCCACATTCATTCATATTTTACTTACTGTTAGTAATTAAAAGAACACTTCTTTTGGCTTTAAAGCTCAATTTTTATTGTCATAATTAAGTTTATATCTTAATTCCACCTAATTTTATAGGAATTTCAGTTCTGTGGATGGGAGAGGAGTTGGTTCAGCCTTCTCAGCATTACCCTGGGATGGAACTGGAAGACCTCAATTTTCTACAGAATCGTGAGAAAGATTCTTAACTGTATGTATTTCATCCAAATCTTCTGTTTTGATCTGAAAGCTTGTCCATGTGGTAGGACTTGTTCCACTAGCAGCCTTAACTTCAAATAAAGTTTGCATTCAGGATCAAATCTGGGAACCTAAATGTTCCCAGTGTTACACCATGTGAACATATACATAAATGGATATGCACGGATCCATTATTGCTAGCTAACACCCACTCCATCCTCCACAAGCCTGATGTTTACCAAATCTTGCCTCCTGTGGGTAACATTTATATACTCGCATATACTGAGTATTCCTGTTGATAGTCTTGTTTGTGCTCAAGGTGGCATAGGAGCTGTAGCTATGAGTTATGTGGTTCTCTTTTCACGTTTTCCCTTGCATTCTCTTTTTGGGTGTTCTGGTGCCAGACCTGGATAAAAACTTGGAGAAAGTATAGTATTTAAAATAGATGCCAGCCTGTGAAAAGAAGATGAGAATCCTGGACACTCACTTCATTTGCATTGTACGAAAAAGGAGTATTACACTTTCTCAGCCACCCTCTTTCACAAAGATTTAAGAAAACCAAGAGAAAAGATTGCTTTTCCTAGCAGAGGCAGCCGTGCAACAACTTGCTGTCCTTGCTTTTCTCCCTCCAAAACCCAATGGGATTTAAATTTAGGAAAGTGCAGTTCAACAACCATCCCATTAATTTTATTGAAAAATGAACCAAACCAAAGATTAGCTTCGTGTTGCAGTGCTAGCAAACTATTTGGATAAAGGCCCATTTCTATCGGTTTGGAGATGTGTGTACTTCTGTGTGGTGATCGATTTGTTTCCATTTTGCTGCACAGTGCTTTCATTTTGTAAGTGCTTTTAGCTGTGAGTGACTGTGGGGGACATGTAACAGTATTATTTAAAATTTCAGAAAGTAATTCTGCCAACAAATTAAATTAACTGCAGATTGTAGCATGAGAATTCTGACATTGTGCCCTTTAGTGGTGGATCTGCTAGCAGAGATGTGTTTTCTTCTGTCGCCTAAATAACTGGTTTTAATTGACTCGTTTGGACATTTGTATGGAACTCAAACGTAGCAACTCTTACCGAATCTGTCTTGTCCATTCTGGCTCATTTCTGATCTATTTTATTGGTCTTTTTAATGAGATTTTGTTCTAAGGCTATCTTTCCAGTCTTAGCTTTATTTTCTGTCAGTCCCTCTGATTTTTGAAATCCTCTCTCCCTTCCTTTCTTAAATCCTTTCCACTCTTGTATCATTGGGTCTCTGTCAGTAATATGGTCAGCTGTCATTAGAAATACTCTGTCACTTGTTCTTGATTAAAAAAAACCCATCATGACTCAAATGACTGTTAACAGTGCCTTTCCAAGACTCTTAAAGATACATCAAAACATTAATAAATCTAATTTTGAATGATAACGGTAACTTAAGGAAGGACAGAATTTAAGACAAAAGCACATTGTTCTGATCATCTGCTCTGACTGTCCACAGTAATTTAATCCAGCAGTTGTCCATCAGTAGTAAATATCATTATGTTCCTTTTGCATATAGGGATACTAAGGATTTCCGTTTCTTAAAAGTCACAAATTAAGCGTTAGAAACAAGCAGCTCAGATTCCAGCCTCCTTATCCTAACCAACAAAGCATGTTTTCTCTCAGAAATATCCATGTCTATTAAGCCCTGGGAAATCAGATCCATAAAATAACTCTAAATACAAAATTAAGCTCTAAACTGGGACCTACTTTGATGTCGCTGGCAGGTTTTGACTTTATTTTATTCTTAAAAATTCCAGAGCAAATTTATTTCTACAGCTGTTGATTACACTGTCAGAACATAATTTATCACCAGAGAGCAAGAGGAAAGTTTCCACTTAAATTCCCATCTTCAAAACCTCCTCAGAGTTCATATGCTAGAATAGGAGGTATCATATTACCAGCTTTGGCAGGGGGATTGGACTAGATGATCTCCAGAGGTCCCTTCCAACCCAGACGATTGAGTCTTCATTCTGTGATATTGTGTTTGATGCAAGCCGCCAGAGTTTTTAGTTTCATTTAGGATTAATAGTTTTTTGCTCACTGTTTTCTATCTTGCTAGGACTTAAAATTTCAAAATAAAGTCTGTTTCAGCTATGAATTGAAAATCTAATGTCTGTTTCACTTAGGCTTGTAGTCCATGGTCATGCTTTGCTCCTATCACTTTTCAGGGGCTTTCTCCTTTTGAACATCCATGGCTCTTCTCCATGTTCCACACTGTTGACTCCTTTTACCCCTGGTTTCTGATTCAGATGATCCCCTGTAGATGTT
>NW_009635504.1:15412-20220 GCF_000690535.1 Cariama cristata | reverse complement strand
GAAAGAGTGCAAGTAAAGATAAAAATGTACAAAATCAGACACTTTGGTGTAGTGTCTGTTAACCACAGTCCGAAATGGCTAACTTCATTAGTAAGAAGAGCAAGAAAACTAGCTGCTACTTATTTTGATATGAAATAGCCAGAAATGAGCAAACACATATGGAACAACACTTTCTCATAAGTAACAAATCTCTGTGAGATTTTAGTAACAGAGTATTTAGATTTTTTTTTTGGTATGTGTAATTCAAATGCAATTCTCACCACGTCAGCAGAATAGGCATCCGAGCAGTGAGATAACATTTATCAGACAATTACTATCTTCAGAATTTCAAAGGCTTCACTAATGTTCACAAGCATTTTTCGTAAATCCATAACTTCCAGTAAAATTATTTAGGAGGGAGATGTGTTCTAATGTAAAAAAGTTTATGTCTTCTGGAAAAGTGAATGCATGACCAAATGAAACCTGTCTCTTGTGCTATTTCTGTGGAGATTACAGAGATTATTAAGGGAAACTGTTTCAAAGCTCAGGTGCGGTAGTGGCTGAGCCTTAGCTCTGGGCTGGCTGGTGAGGAGCTTGTGTCCACCAGGGATCTCGACACTGCCCTTCATCCACCTCATCACACTGGTAGGGCAAGAAGGATTAGCGAGTGGTTTGGCAGATTGGCTTCCCTTTCTGCCCAAGCTGTTCTCAGTGCTCAAGGCCTGAGGTGATCAGAAAAAGGCCGAGATTTCCCAGGCTAATATGGAGCCAAGAGGTCCCAGAGCACAAGTGACTCTGGTGGCCTCTTGTCTCAGTACTGGTCTCGCTCACCTTGGAGAGTGCCTGTATAACCAGCTGTAGGCCAGCTGTAGCCAGAGCCCTGGGGCTCCACGGATCCTGCCAGCAGTTTTCTCAGTTAGGAAGGCATTGTCCACCCTGCAGGCACAAGCACAATGCCAAGCTGCTGTGAAATCTCTGTGTTTGTTTGTCCGGATACACTTGCACCTACATTCACCAGCTTGGACACCTCCAGGCAAACCCTAATCATTGCCATGATCTCTCTGAGTTTTCATTGGTAAGCCTTTGCCACTATGATGTCATAATGGCAAAAAGAAATCTGAGAAAAATTAGGAGTTTTTTTACTGCTTGTCAGAACTGCTCTTTTCCAGTATAAAAAAGTTGAAAGAACACTTTTCACGTAGTGTGTTGTACAGAAGGAGACGTCAGAGCACAGTGTTAGGAGACAGCTGGGTAAATGTGATTTGTTGTCTGCCTCCAAACTGTCTCCCTAGACTTTAGTAGGTATTATTCTCTCAGCATGGCCTGGTTTTCCTCTGACAGTGTAGTTATGCTTAAAGCCAACCATTTGCTAGAAGGTTGCGTGCAAGACCCAACCTAAAAGAAACGTCTAATCTCTGTCAATACTTCCTGCATCTGCATCCAGTCAGCTGCAGGACCTGGCTTTATCCAGATAATTGTTCTATCATTCCGCATTACGTTTTGAGTTGACCTCTTTGATTTGGAGTTATTTATTCAAATCTTCCTTGGGTTTCAAATACAAACGAAATCCCTAATTTTGCCTGAGTCACTAGTTGATGTTATTACGACGTTCCAGTCATCCATGCTGCAGATCCGCACTGGTAGGTTTGTAGCACAATTTTTTATGCTACCTACTTTCTCAATACATGTCTTGACCCATTGCTGCAAACATTTCATTTGTGCCACCAGGGGCTGAAATTCATTAGTATCTGTCAGTTGCTGTCTGGTTGTCTCCCTCCCATAAGATAGTTTGGCTATGTCAAAGCTGTCTATGGTTTATGCCCCAGAAATGACTACAGCCAAAACCGGCACCTTGCTGGCAACAGCCTCAGCAGAAGAACAAAGGAACTGAGGAATGGTAAAGTCTGAAGTAAATTGACAAAAATCTAAAGGAACTCTGACATTTTAAATCTCTTGAGAATCTGCTTCAGGGACATTGCTAATTTCTTGTTCCCACTTGTGAAGTGGCAATCGGTAAGGTAAATGTTCACCATGGTACTTGGATATATTCTATTTCTCTGGAAAGGTGATGATACTTTTTCCAACTCTTTTAGTTAATTGAAAACTTCCATTATTAAAACTTGATTTAAAAGAAAGCTTGTGTAGGTATATATTCACAGATCAATCTGAATTTACTAGTTGGTTCATCTCAAATTTTATTTATTTTCTATGATCTTATAATTAGATTTTTTTAAAAACTGAGTTGCCATTAACAGTTGTTTCTTCTAATCTTAGCAGAATATTAAAGATGGACTCTAATAAGTGGTCTGTATTAACTGCTTGTTATGAAGTAATTTCTATGTGCTTGTGAAACATCACACTGCGCTTCCACCTTGTCTCCAACTGTAACTTTACCTGATATTAAGTTATGCAAGTATTCTTTGATGAGTTACCTCTTTTCTACATAATTCATGCTAAAAATGTAATTTTTTTGCAATGATGGATGTCCAATCATTTATTTATTGTGTCTTGGGAATTTACTTTCCAAAATAAAATTTTAATTGGCATTAAATCAATCAATATCCATTTACCAATCTTTGAATATTAACTATTTAGGGCAGAGCTCTGACTACAGTCAAGAAACCGTCTTTTGATGTTGATTACTATCTGATTTCTGACTTTGTCTCCTATGAAGGTTATGATGAAATTGTTTCAGTATTATCTGGAGTCCTCAGATTTCCTTGATTGCAGTCAGTGAGGCTTTTGGTCTTATAAAGACAAGCAAAAGGCTCATTACTGAGAATAGGAATGTGCTGAGTTTCAGTGTTAGGTACTGCATCTTTTGCAGATTTTGAAATTGTAGATTTGAAATTCTGTGCTGCTGGTGGAAAACACCACTCACTTTTTGTTGAAAGGGCTCACAGAATAGGTCTAGGTGACTTGTATGGAAGTGATCAAGGATAAATATGTCAAAATATTGTATTGTCACCCTTTTGTTTACCCCAGTGTATAAGTTATTTGCTGTTACTAGTCACAGGCCATAGCCTTCACGTCAGTTTGACAGTGCAGAGTCTCAGGACTCATCAGGGTTCATCTTGTCCTGTTTGAGCTTGTTTTAATAATTTTCTACTGACCAATTCCCTGTAGCCTAGCTCATTTTAGCATAAGCTCTGTGATAATTATCTACAGCAAAGGTCTGAGAAATGTATGCAGCCCCTGAACAAATGACAGCCCTTTATTTCAGCTGAGGATGAGGGAGGCATTGGGTGACTTTCAAACTTCACCTGGGAAACAAGGAGAAGGAAGGAAGCTCTTGCAAGAAAACATGCTAAATTAGACTCAAATGTACTCTAGACCAAAGATGAAGACTCTCTGAATTATGCCCCTAAAAGGGCATAATTGCCCTCCTGATAAAGACTTCAGATTCCTGACAACTTGTCTCAACACTCCCCCTTTCTTCTTGAGGGAGGTTGAAACTCCTGATGTTAAGACCCAGAGGACCATTGTAGAGATGAACATGACAGGGAGAAAAGGATTAGACACTTGGAAGGTCATGTACATCAATGGGGTTAATGAAGATTTTCTTAGAAAAATTGGACTATTAAAACAGAAATTGGACTGTTTAAAATTCCTAGCTTCATATTTATGTGTTTCCCTAGCAGTCTTGCAAGATTTTGACTGTAACAGCTCCATATATTTCAGATTTAAGTTATTTGATACTGAAATACAGCCAATGGAGTGGGTGGAACAATTCTGCCTCTCATTAGTGTGGTGGACCTCTAAATATTTAGCAGTTTGGGGAAATGTTTGGCCTAACTTGGAAGGTCTCAAGACTCAAATTTTTCCTAAATGTTTTGATACCATTCAGCTAAAATCTTCATTAGAGTTGTTTAATAGAGCTGCTGCTTATATAGCTGAAAAAAATACATGTAGGAATTTATTCACTCAGTTGAATTGTCTTTTTGATGTGGTAAATACCTAATTCATAGCAGCTGTCTAGAATTTTAAATCAGTAAGGAAAAGCAATAGAGGTTTGTTGCCACACTTGAACTAACCTATCATTATATATAACCATTACATTAATTTTAAACTTTGTAATTCAACCAAAACACGCAATAAGTCTGATAAGACTGAAAACTATTGCTGCTGATGTGGTAGGCAATACATAACTGTGAAAAACAGTGACCATGGTAAACTTTGGAAACACTGGGTGATGTAAAACCTCAACCACACCTTTGTCAGCTGCAGTCTGACAATGTGGGGTGCATCACACAGAGGAGTGGATGAGATGAGAAAACATTTCTTTTTATCTCAGTTTTTGGTACACTGCAACTGCATTCAAAGCAACTCTGGAACTAATTTTGCTTGCTACAGGAGGACCACCCCCATGGTGGTAGACCCTTGCCTTGGCAGCTTGTCTGGCATCAGTACTCTGAGACTTCAAACTTTTGCAGGAAAATAATATCTATGCATTTTTTTAGGCAACTTGCAGATAAAACCATGAAGTTTTTTCTAAGAGAGCAGCTGAAAGATATTTGCTTTAATGCAGGTGTATTGGATTACTACCTGATGAATCACCTGGGGAGAGGCAACAGGCTGGATAAGAACTGTAGAGGAAGGGTAGGAGATCAGGAGGTTGTATGCTAGACTAAGGTATCTGGGAGTTTTAGACTATGAATGGGATTTAGTTCTTTTTCCTGTGATTGGGGAGAATAATGTGTTTCCTTCAGCTGTTTGGGGCTCATCCAGCCTGCCAAGTGCACACCCTTTCCTAGAAGTAGTCAGGAGCTCTGAAGGTCCTTTGTGTGATTCTGAGATGGGAATAGCGGCATGGGGGTGTTTCTGATTCT
>NW_009635504.1:3251-15381 GCF_000690535.1 Cariama cristata | reverse complement strand
TTTCCCTACCTGCGATGGCTCTAGAAATATAATTTAGAGCAGCTTTAAGGTCCTTCTGAGCTATACCTACAGCTGCAGTTTTATGAGAGTTTTCACAGTAATGGAAAAATTACTGTGTCTTAGTGGCAGCTTACTTAGGAAGAGCATAGCAAGGATTTTTTTGTTTGTTTGTTCATTTTGCTTTTTCATTTCTTTGCTTATCCCATTGATGATCTTTCAATGTAAGCAAGGTCACTTGAAGTACAAAGTAGCATTAACAAGAGGACAGAACCAGTAAGGAAGGTTCTAAACTTCTGGTTATCCATGAGAATGTACTACATTTCACATTAACTCACTAAAGCATCTAGAGTGAGATTCATATTCATTTAGCTTAGGTTTTATGATTAAATGAATCACTAGACCTAAACAATTATTTTTCTTCTAGAAATGTGGGTTTTTTCTTGTGGTGGTAGAATATAAAATAAAAAAATTAATAAGAGTGATGTAATATTTCCTACAGTTCCTTAAAGTGTGAAATTGCTTTAAGCATTACATAGCTCCAGTTGAAAAGTGGTTACTCTAAATACAATTTCCACTGTTGTCTAGGTTAATTTAAGAAGCATAACTAAGTATTTTAGACTTAGGATAAAGCTGCTTTACTGAGACAGCACACAGTGACCCTGTGGTTTATTTTAATTTTTTTCTAAATGAAGCACCACTCTGAATTTTACACAATTTTGTTGTGTAATTGTTAAGTTTCTATCATTAATCTCCCAAGTGCTTTAATTCCTAGGACTTTTCCCAAACCATGCATGTGCCTTTATTGCATAAAATTCAACTTTGTATTAATTGCACTGAAAGTATGTTTTGAAGGAGCTGTTCTCTGTTTAGAATGTCACCTTTTCATGTAATCTCTTTGAAAATCAGAGCTGCAACATAATGCTCTCTTGTTTTTAGTGAAATATTATTTCTTTGGGTATCAAGATATTCACCTTATATTGAAGGTTGCCTTACAACTGGTGGAGAAATGTTACTTGGGACAACTACTTTCTATTTAGTCTTATTTATGAAGAGGTATCAGAGCAATTCAGAAATTTTCAGACCATTCATCTGTTTATAGATGAGGAAATTGAGATAAATGGGAGTTTTGATCAAGAAAGATTTGTAACAACGTACCTCCTATATCTTTTTTTGAGGATAACTTCTAGAAATGTGTGGAGTAAGCGTGACTGCTGAGAAACCCTCAGGAGCCATGTCATGCCAGAGATGTCTTAAAGCCAAAATCAATAATATGGGAAAACTTGGTGGATACATTTATTTATTTTTAATCTCGTTACTAAGGTATATGCTTTGTTGAGACTCTGTCTAGGTCTTAACAGCCTAATTTCCAGCTCTTGGGCACATGGACGTGTTTCAAGACTAAAGATGAATATTGCTGCAGTCACAGCTCTGGGCTATACTGATTCTGCTCCAGTTATGGGAGATAAGCATAGGGAGATTTCTTTCTTCCAGATTTCTTCCTCATCTTACTGTTTTTTCTAACTAATGTTATGTGTTAACAAGCAGACAGACCATGGGAAGGATTTGTTTGCCCTTACTTGCATACCTAGAAGTGATACCAAAGAGTAAGCTTGTTTTATTTTTAATGGAAAACACCAGGCATCTCTAAAGCGGTTGTTTCACTTAAAGATGGACATCTTTGAGTCATTTGCCCTAGGAAGGTGTTTGTCTGCCTCTGCTAGCTGCAAAATCTTTGATCTTTGGCTCAGTCTCTAGCAACCAAGGTTAGGATAGATGAATCCTCCAATGTGTACAGTTGAGATGGATAGCAGAACCGTTTAATTTGGTTCCAATTTAATTTTCATGATATATTTTCTCTCCAAACTTTGGGAGAAAGCTAGATTTACTTAGATTTCTTGGGTGTGAGGGGAAGGCCAGTTTTTGTTCTGAGAACCATTAAGCATACTTAGCACATTATCATTTTGGTTCCAATGAGGGGTGCATTATTGAAAGAAATGTCCCAAATGTTCCTGCACATTGTGTGACCTAAAGCAGAGCAGCCATGGAGAGTGTGAAATGGATACTTTTGCATGAGATCAGAGCACGGGACGAGCTCTAGGAGCACATCTAATACACCTTGGCCACTGATGGGTGTTTGGTCCATGGGACCAGGCTGGAGCTAGTTTGATTTAAACACCTTGTGAAATGTATTTAGTCACGTGATGTAATAGTTCATGTTACATAACACATCAGGTTCTCAGCCCCATGGGTTTCACTGTACAGCTCTGCTCTTGTGAGACAGTGCTACTTAATAAATTAGTTACAGCTGAAGAGGGCTTAGAGAACTAGGGAGATGCTTATAGCAGAGAACAGAAAGAAAATGCTTGGTAGAATGATGTGATGGAAGAAAGACTTTCCTGTCGACTTGGAGAAGTCTGGAGGCAGTACCTGATGGAATCTATTGAAAGTTTTTGAACTGAAAAGCAAATGCTGAGAAAATCATTATTCTGCTCTTGCTCCAATTTCTGTGAAAAAGTAGATAGTAGGTAGGAGGTAGAAATGTTTTTTGCCTGATTAGAGTTACTTTATGCCAATTTACCGGTTTGTCTTCTAATAGGATATTGCTTTATGGATTAGAAGCACTTTTGGCAATTTTTTTCCCCTCTTACTCTGGGTTTGAGAGAGAGC
The DNA here is from genome assembly GCF_000690535.1 of Cariama cristata. NCBI lineage: Eukaryota > Metazoa > Chordata > Aves > Cariamiformes > Cariamidae > Cariama > Cariama cristata. The sequence goes on along the minus strand of NW_009635504.1, from coordinate 12,714 downwards.
AGGGCAGTTCTACTGATCTTTTGACAGTTCAGAATTGAGCTATTTTCTCCTCCAAACTCTAGATGCCATGACAAATTTTAGCACATTGTACACATAAGGTTCAGATTTGTCTTTTATGTCTCTCATTGATTCTTTTCTTTACTTTCCCTTCTATCAGCACCTCTCATCTCTTCTTGAATGATACATGATCTATCATTAAAAATATAAAAATTATGCTAACAAAATTTTTCATGAAGTGTTACCTTATTTCAGCCTATAATAATCTAGGACTTTGATCTGATTTTATCTAGTTCATCACATCTTGCATTAATATTATGGGCTTTTTCCTTTACTAGTTATAACTGCGGTGTTCATGCTGTACAATGATCAATATATTGTTTGGTTTTAACCTCCCAATTGATTTTACTAATTGCTTTTAGCAAATGGAGATGGGTGGTAAGAACACATACCCAGAATCCTTTTCAATCAAATGTATTAATATCTTAGTCCTCTTTCAAGTTAACTGTTGAATTAGTGCCACTTAAATGGAAGCAGATGGTATGCAATTATTGCCTTCCACATCAAAGTAAAGAATTCTGTCAATTCTTGTTAAAAAATGATCAAATTGGGGTTACTACAATTGCTTGACTTTCTTCTACCTTGCAGATGTCATTCAATGTCAATTTGACAATCAAAAAACAGAGCAGTCGTATGATAAGAATAACATATTTTCGGGAGGGGGTTCTCAAAACAAAGTCTTGGCTGAATAGTTGTGTATTATTTCAAAAATAAAATTTTGGTGGTTTTCTTAATGATCTAGCAGAAACAGATTTTGAGGATTGTTTGTATTAAAGTTAAGGATGTTTGCTAAAACTGTATATTAGGAGAAAATGAGATATATTTTAAAGGTATATACACTGATGCTACAATACTCCCTACTCTGATCACATATAAAAATGTTATAATCTTGCCATTAAAAGATTATATCAAATTTAATGAAATTTTTATTTTTCTGAAGATGTGACTATGTATTCTGTTCTGTAAGACTTTTCTCTGAAAGGAAGATAGTAGTGGCAGCAAAATTTGAAACCTGTTTTCAGATGATGAAACAAATAACCCATTTTTTGCATTCTTTCCTCCGTTTCATGTGTTGATAATAACTGGCTCTAGAAAAACTTTATGGAGAATTACTAACTGCAATCCATTTATGCTTAAGCAGATAACTTTCTGTTGACATGAAAAATAGGCTTAAAAAACTTTTCTGGCCCTGTTTCAGAGACTGTTTGGACTTCTTTATAAGACTTATCTTTTAAAAATCCTAGATTAAATGTCTACAACTTTTTAAAAATATTTACTTAAATAAGTAGAAAGGCTGAGAGTGGAATCTTTTTTTCGCTTATGGTAAATGAATTTTGCCTTGGTCTAAATGACATTAATTAGGCTAAGGCAGATAAATCCAGCTTTGATGTAAATTCAAGCAGTTTTTTATTTTAACTTTTTTTTTTTCCTTTTTGAGAACTTCTTGCTTGCTAAAGTAACTTTGAAAATAGACGTAATGCCTGGCTTTGCTTGTTCTCCTTTTACTCTTTAGTTTCTCTGCTAAATTTCTCTACTGCTTTAAAAAAAATCCCTTTGATTATTGCCCATGCTTCCGCTTTTCTGACATCCTGTGTATTTTTACTGGCTTATACATCTTCATTCTCTCTCTGTTCCTCCTTTTTCTAGGTCTTGATTCTTATTTTTGCTTTCAGGGTCCTTGCAGTTCAGTACTTGAAGTGTTTGTATTTTTGACTTTCCCTGCAAACCTTTTGCTTCTGAGTCATCTTTTCGTCTCTTTTTATATGTTTCTCAGAGCTATGAAAACTGTTGTGTTGTTGTTGTTAGTCGACAAGACGGCTGACTTGTTGCACTTGTCAAGAAACTCTACTTGTACATAGCCACACGCTTGCAAAAAAGACACCTTTTCTTTGGTTTCATACTTTCTGTTAGATCCTCACTGAAATACCATTATTTTCTTTTTCACTAAAAATCCATGGAGAAGACCCTAAATACTTTCTGAATATTTGATGCATTTTTCATCTGTTTCCAATCATAAGAGAACTTATAGTGATTCTGACTTGTCTGGGTTATGCAGATTGATGTTTCAGACTGTAATAAAAATGGAAATGGATACCAATTTCTGCTAGAAGTTACCCTCTCACAGAGTTTGTATGCAAATTTTATGCTACTGACAGAGCAGGGGAACAGCTTAGAACATTGCAGCAGAAGTTTTAATAAAGTGGGAGAAAACTGAAAGACTGGGAAATCCTGTCATTGTGGAGTACAACAGTGTGAGGAGGAGTTTTAGAAGATGTAAGGGAAAAGAAGGAATAAGATTAAATACTGTATGTTGGAGTATGTTGGAGAAAATAGATTGGAAAACAAGGCAGCTGAATAGCATAAATATGACATTATTTGGAATAGTCTGGGGTTTTTTTTTTTTGTAAGCTTCTAATCTAAACTGTACTTACAGAAGCAAAGGAAGCAATTCAACGATATACGTTCTTGATGAACTCTGAGATATATAGAGATATATAGATATATATATATGAACTCAATTAAATTTATTAGTAGCTCTGCTTTTCTTCGGGAAGTTTTCCAATCAGCTCTATGGCCTGAGGACAAAGCATTAAAATGAAGCACATAAAATGATGTCCACAGAAGGATAGTGATGAAAAGGGTGGAGTTGAACTAAATGAACTGGAAAATGCTTCCTAGGCAGAACTGAAACTTTTATTACAATAAACATATGTCTACCTCTGATGTTGGAGATAATAGGAAGTTGCATCAGACTTTGGACTGCTAGCCTTCAGGCAGTGTTGGAGAAGCAGTCTTTGTACCCTGACAAGAGATTTCTTACATTATGAAAATACGGATCTGCAAAGATTGATATGCCTCTAGACATAGGTTGTCTGTTTCTCTTTGTAGATACTACAGCACTTGTGTTTTTTAATCAGTATACTTTAGTTACAGAGATATACCTTGTCTTAATTCTGCTTACCAGGGCTAACAGGCAAATTGGAGATATGCACAATGGTATGTGCATTCCAGTTATTTGATTTTGGGAATTTACAGGTGAAGAAATCTCCAGAGCTGCTGGCATCAGTTACTTACTACAAGCTGCCACTTGGGCAATTGTATGATCCTTTTAGTAATGTAATACAACTCTGTCATAAAAGTGGTTAGATTTTTTTTCATCCCACTCTTCCTGTTAAAGGAGTACCAGGCTTACATGACTGTCAACCTAATTTTGTCTAGTTTTTACAGTCATTTGCCTTGGGCTACTACTGTCCTTTAATTTTTGCAATTATCTTTTCCTTTTCCTACTATCTCTCCTTCCCCCAGTTTTGTGGCACCTAAAGTGCTTAACGTACTTCATTAATATCATTTCCATTTTCTTGTGTTGCTAGGCTGAAAGAAACAAGTTGATTCAATCTTCTCTCACAAGGTTGGCTTTTTGGACTGGCTGGATATCTCTCCCTACTCCCTATCCTCAGTTTGAAGATCCTCAATTCATCCATGTAAAAGCTTGGTCAGAATTGGTGTGTTTCAGTGAAACACAGTTGAGAAATTCAAAGTTGATTTTGCATCAAAGGGGTTGTAAATTGGGTTACTGACTTCCGTGTCTTGTACTGATGGAATCCTTTTGTATGAGGATGTTTTAATAACGCGCAACTCTGCTGGGTGAGCCCTGATTGGCTTACCATATAATGCATTCTAAATCTATTTACACAATGCAAATACTCTACTTGACAGCTTAGTAAGGAACTGTTGTGTCATCTCTGACTGTACACCTTTTCTTCTAAGCGCACTGTTTCAAAACTTCTCGTTACTCAAATTATGGGTGGTGGGGTGGGGATTATATCTATAACTAAATAACCCTGGACAGAGACTGAATATGTTGATGGGGTAATACATTTGGGGTTGGTATTGATGATGGTTTCTCCTAATGATGGATTCCTGCCATGAGTGGCAAATTATTATTATTATTATTAATTTCGACAAATTTGGACTCTGCTTATTTGTATGATCGTATTGTTCACTGTTCATAAGAATTCAGATATGTCATCCTAGGTATCTCTAATTTTTTCCTAACCTTGGGAAACACTAATAGTATCATACAAAATATGATTTTTCCAGAAAATATGAGAATCTAGTAATTTGGAAAGTATTCATTTATAGCCAGTCCATTCATGCACTTATGCAAATTGTGGTTGCAGATATGATTCCATTAACTGGGTACTCTGAAGTAATTCAGTCATTATCTACAGTTGTAGCCCAAGTAAATAGTAAATAGATACCACTTTCAACTATCAGCCTTATAGATCTACAGGCTCTGAAAATTCTAGTTCTTTCCCTGAATCAGCCACTTACAATCCCTTCGATGCAAAATCAACTTTGAATCTCTCAGCTGTTTTCTGCATTTGATGCACAAACTCTTCGTAAGTTTTCTAAGTATTTGCTAACTCCCTTTGAGAAAAGAGCGATTTTTATGAATGACGGTCACTTAGTAGTTCTACTCTGTTTTCCTGTTATTTTCTTATCTAATATATTTGCAAACTATCAGGCAATAAATCCAATTATTAAGTTAATGATATACAGTTGATTTGTGTAACATGCACCAGAATTTTTCAGTCATAAAACCATGTTATAATTCAGTTAAATATTATCCAAAGTCACATTGAGTTGAAAGTCTCTGCTTTGCAGAGGCCATATTTCCCTCAAGCTGCAGATTCGGAAAGTGAGGTTCTAAAAACATCTCTTTCAGAGTGATGTGTGTAAACATAGCTTTTTCAAAGATGCTTAATGACCAACACTAGACAGTTAAAGTAATTATTTTCCAAGTGAGAGCTTGGGTAGTACCATAGCCCATGAACAGATTCATATTCTTCTGTGCATTATATTGCTTTGCTCTGCTAGATACTCAGTCGTCTACAGGAAATGAATGCCAACGTGGTGATGGCTCCTCTGCTTCATCTGGGGAACTGTGTATTTTCACCAACCAGTGTGGAGACAGCAGTGATGAAAAACAAGGTAAGTCTCAGCGGGCTTCATCATAAGTGTGATATGGTTTGATAACTGGACGTGGCAGCAGAGAGAACTGGGGGGGGGGGTTTGAATCTTTTTTATGTTGCAAATATGTTTGAGAATTCTTTTTCCCCACCCTCTTCTTCATTTGATTTTCTAAGACAGTTTCTTCCTGCTTCAGTTTGATTTTTCCTGCTTAATTTTCAATCTAGATATGGTGCAGTTCTTTCACAAGTTTTTTTTTATGGATATTATGTAGCAAAGCAAGTGTTTTTGCAACCGCATAAGTTCAGTGGAGATTTAACAAGTATTACTTTTTTCCCTTAATTCGTGGTAAAGTTGTTTGCTGAAATTCAGATTTCATCCATATCTAGATCAAGGTATAAGTGACATCAGCATTTTACTTTTTTTTTCAATCCAGGCAAGGGGAAAGATTTTCTTGAATTCATAAACTGATAATCCTAGCTTAATCTTTGTCACATTCAAAGGCTATAAATACAGTTGCTACTGTTTCCCTTAAAGGAAAGATCTAAGCAGTGAGAGTGAATTTTAACTGCTGGTGTCTGAGTAAATTTACATCAGAAATCTACTGTTTCCAGAATACTGTGACACAAAATGATGTTGCAAATAATTTCATACGATGCATAAGATAGTCCTGCTCTTAAATCCAGATTCATCAAATTAGAGTTGTGTGCCCAGATATATGTTGTTTTTCCTCTTCCAGTATGATTCCTTGTTTTATCCAAATATGATGCAGATATCTGTTTGGAACAGGAATCTAGAATCAACTCTAGAATACTTGATTTTTGTTCCTCTGCAAATAAGACAATTGTTAAGACTATTGGATATCAGTATGTTTTGCAACTTTATTATGCTGTACTAAAATGTATCAAATGCCAATGGCTGGAAATGATGCCTGTTGAATCCTCTGATGTGTGACTAACACATCTCAGGTTAGCATTTATTTTTTTTTTTTTAATCACTTGCACAAGAGATGATTATGCTACATTTCACTGCATAGCCTTGAAATCCTCATTGTACTTGGTCTTGGTTTCCCTAGAAAGAGCATTTCCTCCAGGCAGCACTTTCTATTACGATTGCAGAATATGCAGCAAGAGGTTCATTCTTCCATTAATTTTTATGGAGTCTTTTTACACTTGTTTGTTGAGGGAATGATGTTATAGACAAATGCTTATATGAAAGTAGAGAAATTAAGGTTGCTCCAAATACTAATTTAGAAAAATGAGCCTATGGGTTCTGTGAAAGACCTAAATATGAAATAATGTGTATTTTAAGTATGGATGAACAAGGGGGGTGGAACTAGGCTCTGAGTGACAGGCTGTGGATGCTGGAGCTGCTTGGATAATACTCTGGATCACTCCAGGAGAGAAGCTAGCTGTCAGACACAAAGATACAGATCAGAGTGTCAAATTGAAGATTTATCCTGCTGCCACTCACTCTTCTGATTTGGAATTATTGCAAAATTATTTTTCTAGTTAGGTTTCAGCTCTTCGACCTCGTTTTCATGACAAGTCCCTGCTGTTTTGTCTGGGCTCTACTCAGGTTTAAGTATGTTTCTGCACTGAAAATATATAAAAGTTGGAATTTCAGATGATGCAGTTTTATCATCATTTTGGACTTCATATATGGTTGGTTTGTGCTTTGCACAGCATTGGAAAAGGAGCAGAATAAAACCTACATTCATTTTTAATCTCTGAACTACTGTTGCAAAATATTCACCAGGGGATGAATGATAACTAACTACTCTTAAAAATATTTTGCTCCCAGAATATCCCAAACTGAGATTTTATACACACACACACTTGTACACAAACTGTAGCCTGTTTCTGTGAGACTTGGAACTTTTCCTTAGAGGTTATTTTAAATATTTGTGTTGCTCACAGGAAATTCTGCAAAAAATATCTAGAACATCCCACACATTTCTTCCTTCTGGCCTTTTCCTCTCTAAGCAATGATTATCTTTGCAAATCTATCTTTCAGCAAATTTACATTGGTTTGCTTTCAAGTTATATTTTCCGTGAAAGTGAATATTGCCTTGGAAAATAATAATAAATTATCAAGGACTCTTTTATTTAACTTCAAAAGGTACTGTTCCTCTATTTTGTACATATTGTTTTTAAATTGTTTTTTCAGCTATTAGAAAGTTCCTGAGGAAATATTGAACATGATTTGATGCATATGAACACAGTGTGAAGTAGATATACCTCAGCAGTGTCTGTGATTTTGAAGAACTACTCACATGCTTTTCAGCCGCTTAAAGAGCTAAGGAATAAAAGCAGTAATAAAAAGTTGGTTGATGAATCAGCCAATCTGCACATTAACTTGAGTCTGGAATGATTATGTGAATTATATCTACTTTCCCCTCTCTCACCTTATAATTAATCGATGCAGTAAGTTGATGTGAATACGAAAGCCATGAAATTGAACATAATAGTGTGATTTTAAATGCTGCAGTTGCAACTTTATTTAAAATGATTAGTGAACTGTGATAATATAGAATAGACCAAAAGCATTAGCAGGGTCCTGAGGTGAGCGCCGATTTGAGAGGGAGCGCGAAGGCATTATAACTTTCACGTCTAACCAGAATCCTGATTAGAAGGCAGACTCTTAATCTGTTCTTCTCTGTTGTGTAAGAGAAAATGCAGGTGAACTGAAAGTTTCCATGCAGCACGTGATATCTGGAGACAGTCCCATATACCAGCCGTTCTGCTCAGGATAAAGTTGCAAAAAGCTTGCTCTTTAGAGATGCATCTCGTTGGACTTTTTAAAAATCCTTCCATCACTACAAGTGGTTCAAGTAATGGCACTGTCCAGCCTGTCGGACACATGCAAGCTCTTTCTTGGATGTGATGTAGAAAGGGCTGTCTGACACCAGAGCAGAAACAAACATCTGTCTCTCCCTCACAGTAAGCAATTATTTATCTGGTTGCATACCCACCTCAAATTCCCTGGATGAACTGGTACACCAAACTGGATCCTGTGCCAGAAAACCATGTTCTGCCTCCCTTTTCTAACCTGTGCTGCCCTAAAGGGGAATGGGGAAACAGGAGAAGTAGTCCTTTCCCACCACATTGCCATGTACACTGGAAGAAATAAGGCCAGAGGAAAGGCAAATGGGTAAACTATGTCATTCTGAGGACTTCTTTGAGCTCTTCTCTGAACAATGGTGTTTCTGATTTAATGCAGCAGCTTAGCAAAGATGATGAGCACTAGTAACCTTTGGAGTATGTCAGGTGATAAGAGCCTCACCTTTCTGTTATTAGGCCCTGGGGGGGCATTCTGGGAATGTGCTTATACTCCAAGTTCCGGAAAAATGCAGGTTGCAACATGGTGAAATAAACAACAGTGGAACAAAAAAAATCTGGTTATTTCCTGGTGTTAAGTCTTTCTTTTGCTATGCAAGAACCCTGGATAAACAGAGGATCTACTGAAATTCCTCAGCTGACAGCTGCAGTATATTTTAAGAACAGCCTCTGCATATAAGCTGTGCTAGTTTGGACAGTTTCCTACAAGTAGGTAGCTACACACATGTATGTGAAGAAAAAAGCATATGTTATAGTGACATAACATAAATGAACTGGTTTGGGTTGGTCTGGAAGGGGGAGGGCTTGGTGGTTTGTTTTGGGTTTTTTCCACTGCCCTGTTTCTCTTTGTTCATGATTAAAAAATTCTGGCATTTCTTACTTTCTCAGGAGGCTATTCGGAGTGTTTCTGTGGGCTAATTAAATAGCAAGCAATGGTAAGAATGTATCCCTTTGCTTCTGTTTTTTTTTTTTTTTTTTTTAGTTCTAATTTTTCGTCCGTTTGCTTCAATTCAGGTTCCTCCGGTGAAAAGTGTGATTTTGAAACTGATCTATGCAAAGCTCTTCATGAATTGAATTTACAGCCTGGATGGATAAGAAGAAATGGTCAATCTGGCATAGGACCACCGTACTTTGACCACAACGGGAATGACAGCAGTAAGAGTCTTCATGTTCTTTGAAGGAACCGTGAGCTCTTACAAATTATGCAGTTCTCTCTTTTATTTGCTTAATTTCACTAATGTCTTGATAGTTCAATTGTATTTTGCCACATGTTTTCTGAGCATTTGTGTCCAGGTTTTTAGGTGATTGTGATTACAATAACCCAGAATTCCAGAAAAAAAAAAAAAAATCAATATTCCAGAAAGCAATTCTTGTTATGATGGAGGAGCAAGTAATTAGTCATCAACAGTTGTGTTTATCTACCTGACTGACCTTTACCTGTTTTGGAGATATCAGGTGATAATTTCAGTCTTGATGGTTGCAAAGCTTAGATTTTAGTATTGGGTCCCCCATTTTGAGGCGTATTTTTATGTCTTCTTGGATTCCAGAATACCCAGAACAGAGACTATCACAGTAAAGATGCTATTCTCTTT
>NW_009635504.1:252-3240 GCF_000690535.1 Cariama cristata | reverse complement strand
TCTCTACCCACTCTCTCTCATCAATCCTGTGCACAAGCAGTGCTGCAGCAGCCCTCAGAGCAAGCACCTGAAGGCAGGCGTTCAGCCCTGGAGAGTGTACGAGAATATAACCTTATGTGGGACTAAAGTGTTGTTGTGAGACTCGTTAGTCTAGGTGTTTTTCACCTCATTCCCAAACTGTAATTAGCTGGAAGTGTGGAAACCTGTACTGTTCTGAAGCAAGCAGCACCTCCTACACATTGCGTAAGCTACTGAACAGGTGGTTCCATATAATGATTAATGTGAATTGGTGGTTTAAAGGTGAATGCATGGAAAATTTGCTTGGAAATCAGCAAAATTAAAATAACACAGAACTTTAAAAATTTTTCATAGAAAATACATCAACAAAAAAACCCACTCTACATTTTCCTGCAAGTTCTCATTCCACAACTGACAATTTTCATGATGCCTTGTAATTAGGAAACATTATGTATGTGATGTGCTTCAACTTCATTTTTTGCTGATGTGTAGCATACAAGCACATCCTGCTGTGTGTACTATGCTTTTGAAAATAAGGCTTCTCTTAAATAAATTTTGATTTAAATTGTTGATAGCACAAAAATTTGAGTAACTACCAAACCTTTTCATAAATACAAGTTTTATTTCAAGTATGTAAGCTGTGAAACAATTTATGTTTAAAATAATAACAGCTCTTCTCATCAAGAAGCAGATAAATATTATGGAATACAAATACAGCAAACTCTTGTCTAGAATCAAAATTAATTAATCGGGCAACAGTCTTGCTCTAGTTGAAGTTTCTAGGGTTTGTGTTTGATTGGTAGTGTACACTAAATCAGGCTGTAGCAAAGATCTGAAACATATTGTTGCTTATAACCAATAAAAAAGATTACCGTTATGTTGTGAAGAACAGGTGGGGAGGGGAAATCTTAACTTATGCAGACATCCAAAGCTGGCAAAAGATGGAGAACCATCAACTTCAAGTGTTTGTTACAGAGGAAACAAACTGTTCAATCACCTGTATATTCCTATTGACTTGTTTTAGATGCTCAGTCACCATTGTATCTGCCAGGTCTGAATTGTGCGGTAGTTGTATTAATCTAACTTATTTTGATCAGATAACAGAAAGCTTGAATACTTGCACCTATTCAGCTTTCTGAGAGGTTGTGTACTCAGATGTGAATGAATTGAATGGCTAAGGAGATTTAAATGTATTTGGTTATTTCGGTTTTCCACCTGGAGAATGGCTAAACTGTACTTTCATTTTCTGAATGCTGTTTCTAATTGCTTAGGAAATATTTATCTCCTTATGGCAGCTATTCAAGTTTTCCCATTGCTGGTGACTCAACAGACTGTGTAATCAGTTTTATGTTGGTTGCTGCTTAAACACTAGAAATTATGTTGTGCGGTGACAATTGAGCAGAGTATGGTCTATGGCAGAGTATTAAAGGGAAGAGTTTCTGCTGTCCGGATAACACACACACATTAGCAGAAGAGCAAAGATCACTTAGTAGATGTAACTCCTTTGAAGATTTAGGTAATCATTTACTAGAATCCAACATGGTTTTTTAGCTCTGTCTCTTCTCATGGTTCTTATTTTCAGAGAACCATTTTCAGTTGAACAGACTAGTGACAACCAGTTGGGGGGGGAGGGGCAGGGGGAAGGCAAACCAAAACACAGCCTATTTTTAGTAATTGAAACCTGTTATCTATGCAGAGGTTTAATTTAAAATCATTGTTCAAAGAATTTCTTAATATTACTCTTTCTGCATCATCTGTGGAAGACTTAAAATTCCTGTGGCAGGTGAAATCTGAGCTTGTTTATGAGTCATTTTCCTTTAGGGAACTAAAATAAAAAAGTTCAAAATTTTACAGAAGTTAAAAACCAGTGAAACAGATTGGAGTCAGGGACAGGGCTCTGCTGAGGCACCAAGCCATCTGCTGTGGGTAGGAAGAATATCCTTGCAGCTGGCAGGCTCTGAAATTGCTGCCTGAGCAGTCATGAAAGGCCTAAAACCTAGGGGAACATGGCTGCTGCCCTGGTAGCAGGCTGCAAAATGGTTTTCTGTGGGGGACTGCTCACCAGGCTCCAGCACTGAGCTAGTCTTACCGCCCTTTGTCAGTGACTTTCCAGTTGTACACAAGGACAAGAGGTCAGGGTAGGTAGTTTTATAAATGAAGTATTTAGATGTTCCTGCGTATCCTCTGATATTCGGTTTCTGTCGTAATCTTTATTTTTAGGACTTTTTTTTTGTTCCTTCAGTCCCACTTGACGCTTTTCTCCTTCATCTTTATCCTTTCATTTACATGTTAATGTCAGAGGGCAACAGTTTATCTGACATTGCTTGGAGTTTGGGAAGAAGGAGAGAAGGGAAAAAAAAAAAAAAAAAGGCTGGGCTGTTTGTTTTGTTTTGGTTTTTTTTTTTTACTTTTATTCCCCTTGCATCCTTTACTGTCTATCTTCTCTGAAATCTACATGTTCAGGAAGAGCCAAATTTTGACTAAAAGTATTTGATATCCTAAAATAGGGTGGTTGTCTTCCATCTTCTAGAAGAACTGAAATAATATTGCCAGGAAGAGACACAATCAGTCAAAAGGCATAGCAACAACCAAGCTTTAATTTGGACTTGTTTTGTAAATGTAAAAATAATGGTATCTTTAAAGGTAGTGCGAAGATTCTGAAGACAACCCTTTATATTGGGAGTGTATACAGAGATACCACAACTTCCTCTCTGCAATGAGGCAATTTTCTGAGTTGCCAAAACACAGACCAGAAGAACACCAGAGGCTCCTCTCCCATCTTCCACCACCTCCTTAAAGACTTGAACTGTTGTAGTAAATCTATATTGTTGTTTAGGCATGAAATACGTGATCTATTCAGTAATTGGAGTTTAAGTTCTTTGATCAGCTTGCTGAGTTAGTCTTACTTTACCCCAAGATTTTGCACTTACTATTTCAGTATTCAAGCCATCAGCACATGAAACCTTTTGG
>NW_009635504.1:0-233 GCF_000690535.1 Cariama cristata | reverse complement strand
ATATGGAGCAATACTATGTCAATTCTTAATATGAACAAGAGCTTGGCACGCAATGGCTACAAGTGTGATATGAGTAGTTTCTGGGGAAAAACTTCTAGTTGGATTTTTAGTTATTAATTCATACCTGTATGTATGCCTCTTCTTGTTTTACTGTTATATTTTATATAAATTTTTGTATTTGCATGACAAGGTTTGGAGGGTGGTGGGGGCCACAGGGGTGGCTTCTGTGAGAA
>NW_009635503.1:0-35153 GCF_000690535.1 Cariama cristata | reverse complement strand
AAAAAAAAGGAAGGCTTTAATGTTTCTTGCACCTATGATTAAAGTACCACCCTTGTTTTAGAGGAAGAGTTATGTGCCTCTTGGAGAGCGCTTGGATGCGTTTCTGTTAAAGGCTGCAGGGGCAGGGATGTGCCCGCGGCCCCATCAGCAGGAGGTGTTGGGTCTTTATGCTGCCCCCCGCCTTGCTCCTAAGTTTCACTTTCAAGGGTGTTTTGGGCAATTCTCATCGCTCCCCGCTGGCAGGCCGCTTGGTAATCGGTGCTGCCCGCTGAGCAGGGAGGGGATGAGAGATGAGGAGGATTTGCTCCTTCTCCAAGGTCTCCTCTCCTGTCGGAAGCGTGCAAATACATCCTCATCTGCACTTGACAGAAACTCTCAAGCCCCAAATGCTTAGGCTGCCCCTGTAATTCAATTTTTCCGCTGCCTCTTTTGGCCACAACAAACACCACAGGCTCCATCCATGCCCGTTCCAGTGCGTGTACACGGGGAACGTCTTGTGCTTTGATCTCAGGACGACAGCTGCCTTCCTCTCTACAGTCTACTAGGCATCCCTCGACTTTATGCTATAAAGATTTTCTTTCACAGTCCATTTATCACCCCTGTACATTAACATTAACTTTATAAAGTGATCAAGTAGCCTTTCTCTTTACCTTCACCCATTTTAGCCCTATATTCCCTTCTGAATTAGGTCATCACAGGTTTTACTTGCCCGGAGTTTCCCATCACACCTCCCTAGGTGGGAGAAGGCTATTTCTGAAGAACCTCTGCTTTGTTTCCAGAGATGAAGAAACATGTAGAAGAGGTGCTTGCAGGGCCACAGGCGTTCAAAAGCACAGCTGAGCCATTGCCCACGGCATTACAGGTAAACACACATAACAGAAGTGAGACAGGATGGCTGGGATCTATCTGAAAGCACAATGAGAATCACGTAAGACATAAACCAGCCAAACACCACCAAAGACCTCTGGCTGACCAGATCTCAGGAACCATCTGCTTTCTGCAAAATAGTCAAATGTTTAAACATTTTCTGAAGCTTGGGAATGGCAGCCCTAAAATTAAAAGTGAGTTTTTTCCTTTCCAGCGTGTCTGCGAGGAAAAACGCTTCCTCCAAGAAGCTGTGGCTCATGCTGGGGTGATGGAGGCGCCCAGCAGCATGGAGCTGCTGCACGCTGTTTGCATTGGCAGGGCTCTGCTGTAGGGCAATCTTGCACCAAGACGGGCAGCTAACCTAGTGCTGCTGTGGGTACCAGCAAAGATGACATCTGCCGAGAGATGAAGGAGCTAAGAAAATACATTTTTTACAGGTACGTGTACACACGCAGGCTCTGAAAGTAAATTTATTCTTCGTTCTTTAAAAGTGTGCGGGTATGTACAGCGCTGCAGACACAACCGAGACTGCGTCCTCCTGATGCAAGAGTTAACGATGCTTTCCACTTAAATCTGTGAATTCCTGCAAGGCCAGATTAAAGGTCTCTGCCACAACATCACACTTTCACTACTCTGCATGTCAATGTCCTGCTCCTACTGACCTCAAAAACACAGCTGCAGCGTCAGGAATGGCAATGTTTCCAAAATTACTCAAATAAACAAGCAAGCTCAACATGTAGACTCAGCTGGTTTCACTTCTGCAACACACCTGTAAAAAACCAAGGGGACAGTTCCTTGAGCTGCTACATCTCACAGCTCCGCGACCGCTGCTAACCAGCTGAGGAATCAGCTGTTACATGAGGTACCTCAACTGCAAATATTTCTAAAGAAAAGCATTGTTAAATTATTTCCTCCAAAAACTACAACTGAAACCAGGGAGAAGTTCCTTACGCAGCATCTATGCCCCCGTAACACTTCGCTGCAGTAAATGCTCACCTGCCCACCGCTTGCCTTGGGGGCTTCAAAGTAGCCCTGGGGACAGCGCTCGACACCCTCCTTCTGCAGGAAACTTCCCACCGTCTCTCAGGAGACCTCCGCAGATACAGCCCTGCTAGATTGCAAAGTGTTTTGATTCTTGCAAGTATATTTTTATTCCAATTTGAAGAAAAAAAACCCCAACAAAACAAACCAAACTTTGCAGTGTCTTTCACAAATCCTGGAGCTTTAGAGATGCCCTCCTGGAGGCTATCAAACCCCCATGTGCTCGGTGCCTGGCCGGCCAGGCTGCCCATGCAGCCGCAGGTGCTGGAGGTCCAAGCTCCAGAGGAGCCCTCCACAAAAGCCGCCAGAGATCCAGCCAGGCTGACAGCAAACCAGTCCGACTAGATTTTAAAAGTTGCTGAGATTCCTTCTGATTTGGCCATGTTTCTTCAAAGTCTTTCAGACCAGCGGGGGGGGGAAGAATTAAAATAAATCTTGGGTTTGTTCGCATTCGAGATGACCCGTTTGCTTCTCTTCTGACCCTTTTACTGTGACACAGGGTGTCAGGCTTGCCCAGGTGCAGGTCTCTGTTTTGCCTCACTACTCCAACGAAACTCGATTCCCTAAAATTTTCTGGTACCACCATGGTGATGTTTTTGCCAGGCAGAACTTCCCAGGCGCAGCAGCAAAGACGGGTTTTGGCTTCTCCATTCCCAAAGCCCCGGCCCCTTGCGCTACATCCCCCGCAGCTGCAGAAGGCCCATCACACATGCTGAGCTGCTCCGGTTCACCCCGGGAAGGGACACCTACCTGCTAGCCAAATCATTCAAACACACACCAACATTCATAAACACCAACTTTCCACTTTGTAAATGGAAAATATCTGGAACATATACATCATGATATACCTGATCTTATTTCTAAAAATCTCTCCCTCACACATTTAAGATCTGGGTTTTTTTTGCTGTAGAAGTCCTGCAAGCTAGACTCTAAACAGGTGCCACTTCTCCCTTGCTAAAGTGAGCAATGCACAGAAGAGGCAATCAAAAATTGTCAGAAATGACAGAGCCAAACTGTGTACGCTCTACAAAGCTGCATAAAGAGTAGTATCTTTTATTCATTCCAAAATAGTTTTTATTTAATGATTACCTGTTAGTTTCAAAAGCTTCTGGGATTATCAGACACTAAAGTTTAACTCAACTTACCTGTTCCCTGTGCCTTTACGAAACAGACTTACCCTATGGGGCCGCTGTCAGTGGAAGCTTTGTTAAGTCAAAGAGTAGGAATGGGCCCTTAGCGTGCATACAGGGAAAGAACAGAACTTATCTGTTTTGGAGCTTTTAATTCAATACAATACTGTCTTTTTATATATTGATTTTTTTTTTTAACAAACAGTAACTGTTTATTAGAAAAACAGGGACACCTGGAAAGTTACTTCACTAAACGTAAAGGTTTCATGTTTCCTATTAACTTAAAAATTACATGGTCAAGATTTTACAATTTGTGGTTTCTTTTTAGATTGTTTTGGTTATACACAAATGTGCTGTGCAAAATACAAAGGCAATAATCTTTCTAAAACTGCTGACGACCAAGTCATTAAGTAAGGTGGCTGGCCACATTTCATAGACTAAAGAACATTGTTGGAAGAGGAATGACTTTTAAAAGTTAAGAGGTGACTTTTGTAAACTCTCACATTGATGACGAGTGCAGGATGATTGCACAATTAATTCTTTGTGGCACGCACAGAAATCTGCAGCCGTAACTGTGGTCGTGTAGAATCTCAGTTATTCTGATGCAAGGTGCTAGGGAAAAAACTTTTGAATTCTCCTTCTTATAAAAATATGTGTACGAAGGTTCAACTTGTAGAGCCAAGGTGGCACCTAATAAAGGTGAGGCAAAGAGGAGATGACAAATAATGGAAAATTGTAATATATACCATAATAAAACCTTAGATTTTAGTGTTTATTATCCTTAGTGAAGTAGAAGTCCCATACTTCTGTGCTGCACATTTCATTAGTGTGCCCAGTAATGCCTCGATGAATTTGAGAGCAAATCCTGCTGACCTTACTAATGCAAGCAGCCCCACTGCCCCTAGATTGCATTTCACACAACCACAGCCTACTCCTGCAACACTCATGCTCCAGAAGATAAAGGCTACTTTATAGAACATGCTGTTGGACATGCAGGACTGCTATCCATATATACATAAGTAACTTCTTGTCAACTTGCAAATCAAAGGCATGTTTCTGATTATATATAGAGAGAACCTATTTATAGGAATGAGAACTTTTTAAAAAATATTTTTATATATAGGAACGAATATATAATACCTATTTTATATAGTAGGAATGAGAACTTTTTATATACACTTATATGTATTTATAGATATACACACATTTTTATGTATTTTATAAATATATTTTTAATACATACATGCATATATATAAAAAAAAGTTCTTGTTCCTACAAATAGATTCAATAACTCCAGTGGAAACGATCACAGGAGAGTAGTCAACAAGATCTGGCCCAAAAAGCCATTCAGGTGTCATCTCTGTGACCTTATGGAATGGCATCACCTCCACCACTGAGTAAGAACACAGGATTGCCGCAAGCTGTCATGTCCACACAGCAATTTATAACCTGTGTGTTTAAAACTGTACCTTAATAAAAGACATCTAGAATGCAATTACCAAAAGAAAAAACAAACAAACAAACAAAAGGAACATTAGGGGGTCTAGGGAAGCAATGCAACAATCAATGGTCTAAACTGCCTATCCTAAAAATATACGTTTTCTATAAAGGCTGTGCACATCAGTGCTGCATCCAAAGAAGTTTCTGCTTCCAACAGCCAATTTCTATCTTTAAATCAGTTAAGACTGAAGACTTAATAAAAATTTTGTGAATGCCAGAGAAGTTCCCCCATGGTTACACCTCCCAGAGCTTGATCCCCTCATGTGCTCTTCCAAATCTGCTTGTCATCCTCGAGGATGCCACACTAATCTTCTCTGTATCATTCCAGTTTTAGTCTATATACCACCAAAAAAAGGCCTTCTTTAATCCTAGCACCTGTTGTTTTAATCACCACAGGAAATCCTGTTTCCACTAAAGTCAGTAAGACTTAAATATCAGCAGAGGAACATGATCAGATTTACTAACTAAAAAATAATTAAAAAAAACAAAGGGAGAAATATAAGTGCAGTGGTTTATATATCAGAGGGTCTTGACATCTACTTATAGCAAGCAAGACAAAGTAAAGACAGTAGAGTAAAAGTCATCCCTTTAATCTCAATGTCTGAACTCCTGACCTGGATCTCTTTCTCAGTATTACAGCTGTTGCCTTCTATTTCTGAATCGCTCAGTGATAATTTGGGTTATACCTCATTAAGTAACACACAAATGATACCTATAAATACTGTATTCCTAACAGACCATCTACAGGAGTTTATTCAACAAATTAAGATTATGTAACTCAAATTAGAATATGCACCCAGATTACACTGCTGAAGTTTTAAGATTACTTATAGAGCAAGATTAATTGGCAACAACTTCAAAAACAGGCCAGCCAGTAATGCCATTATTTTAAGTCATGCTCTGCAGCTACAAAAAACAAGGAGCCCTGGGTCTGCAGTCCTGTCTTCCTCATACGCTGCATGTGCAGTCCGCACAGAAGAAAAGCTCTAGTAAGTTAATGCAGCTTCAGAAGTGTTTTTTCCTAATAGTTTTTAAGGAACACATGTTCAAGACGATCCTAGCGAGTTTACAGAAAGCAATGCGTTGTTTTACATTACCTCAGGAAAATCAAAACCAAACAAAAACTCATGTAATACTAAGCTTTTGCGCTGTACTCACCAAACTAGCCCCAGAGAAGGTCTTTGTGTTGCTTCTCAGGCTTACACATTTTTTAAACCCGTTTTCTACGCCTGGCTACTGAAATCAATGAAAGCAGTTTTCTTGAATGACTCTTCAAACTACACCCTTCCAGCCAGAGCTTGGTGACTCAATCTAGAAATAGAACTGAAAGATCCGTTTCTCTGATAGTGGTCTAGATTATTTTAGAGCTGGATCTAGAACAGGCCACCTATATGGAGTAGCAAAGGTGTTCAATATCTACTTCTCCTGAATCAGTGGTCTTTTAGATAGGGTTGCAGTTGAAGACATCTACCCTCCTGGTTTTTAGCTGGGCCCTACGGACCCAGCAGGCTACAAGATTTACAGGACTGCTCAGCTTTCCCAGCAGCAGGGCTTCCAAGCCCTGTACCCAGGGAGAGATGCTCTGTGCTCTCCCGATTCGTGCCACCCAGAGGCAGTGCCTTGGGTCCAGGCTGCCCTTGCGAAGCTGAGGAGCAGCTCCACCTGCACATCTGCTGGGCCCAGCACCCGGCTGAGTGTGGTCCCCCATCCAGCCTACACCACGTGAAGAATTTGTGCAACACCTCTTTTTGAAACTCTAACAGCACACATGATCTGCCCAGCTGGGTGGTTTGCATTGGGAGTGTGCTCAGTGAAGTGTTCTCCAGAAGGACCACCTGAGAGCACCTCCCCTATCATCCATGGCAGGCTGTGGGTTAAGGACAAAGATCTTTAAAAACATAAAGAAGATCAAAAGAGTTGCGATGTTTCTCCACTAATTTAAGAGTCCTATATTTTCTAGAAAAATACGAGAAATCATAGAGAAAAGTATTGCGCAAACAAAATTTACGAACCACACATAAGAACAACAGATACCAAGAATAGGAGAACTATCTGCATTAAACGTACCAAAGCCCAATCTGTCCTTTGGACATTAACTTCTAAACTTCTCCATCATAGATATAGACTGACAGTTGAAACGTCTACTCTCACAAACCTAAGTGTCATTTGAACATCCATCTCATTAACAGCTAAGTCAGAGCTTAGAAAGGCCTACCCATTGGCTGAAAATCCACGTCAGACCCAGTCCCATCTCACATAAAGGACCTGAGTCCACAGACCCATCGCTCCAGTCTCTTAAGAAATTAAAAGAAATTAATTCATCACAAGGCAGACGGTCCAGCAATATGCTTCAACAGCAACTGAAGTGAATGAGAACTGAAGACAATGGTCTGTCTCTGATAAGCATAATATTGACATAGAAAGACACACAGGTAATTAATTTCCCTTCTTAACTTGAACTATCTTCTTCACAAAAAATGTATTTCACTTCTGCTTTAATTCTAGGCAATGACCAAAACTTAAAATAAAAGAATGCTCCACCAGTGCAAAAAAAAAATAAAAAAAAGCAAAATGTAACAGATGGAGAGAACAGCAGTGGCACTGGCAATCCCAATCTGACTTGCTGATTGCACTGGTCCAACGTCAGAAAGGTGTTCAACATCTCACAAGGCCTGATTGGTCCCTTTGCTAATACAATCCACGAGAATGAATGTCAATATATCTTTCCCCCAAGCTGGATTTGTTTGATCAATGTTCTTGCTGGAAGTATATTTATACTTGGGTCTCATACATTGTTTTGGCAGTAATGAGCCCTGAAATTGAGGATCTTGCCTGAAGGTTCTGAAAAATCTTCATAGTCTTTTCCTTATATCATGAAGTGACATCCACTCGAGAATTTTATGAAGCATTTTCTTAATTAAAAAAAGTGTATTTCTTTCATCAGCACGTAAGATTTCAGCAGGTACTGTCAAGTATTTCACTCACCTAAAAACCAACGGTATACAAAAAGACACTATTGTTACCAACATGTAGTTGTGCGACATCCTTTACTTATGAACCTTAAGCTGTTTTGAAACTCACTGGGATTCTAAGTGCGGAAGCAGACATACACAATGGTGCAAAGGCTCACAATGCGGTTTTGATCGCCCTTCATCTCTCAGGAGCACTGCGGGGTGGTGGCTGGATGGATGTTACAGGCAAGTATGTCAAACTCTCAATTACAAGAAGCAGTAAGCTCAGGTTCTCAGCCCTGTAGTAACAGTAACAGTTTTCATTCAGCTGCCTGACTTCAAGCACCCTTCCTGAAACTGATGCAGAGCGGTCTTTGTCCCTGGACTCAGGGTACCCTAAGTATAAGGCTGCTTCAAAAGCATACTCTTAGAAATCTCTGCCAAAGGCAGAGCTGGGAGTGAAGCCTAGGACTGCTGATACCTATATTTCTATCCACAACTTCCTACTTTTCCAATACATCATTGCCCACAAACTTTGCAATTTATGGATCACTTGAAAAACAAAGAAAATCCTCTTCAGATAAACTGTACACAACCTGAAAGTCAATGCAAACATCCACATAATCAAAAAAGCTTTTCACTTGGATCAAGGAACACTTGTATGTATTTTCCGTTCTCAACAAGAATGGGAATGTCCTCCTTTACTGGGATAGACAAACAAAGTTAAAAGCAACAAAGTGATTGAATAGCCACAGGCTCTCAGTCACAAATCTCCAAGATTACATTCATAACAGTTTATAAAGGGCTCAGAAAGGGCTAGTGGAATCTTTAAGTACTTCAAACTATGGCAAACAACCCTCCTTACCTTCTACTTGTGATCCCACATACCTACAATAGACATGATTTAAAGACCTGATTAGTACATAATATCAGCAGGTTGTGTATTTAACCATTTCTAAACTACACATTAAGTTTCTGATAAGAAGTGTAACCAGTGTATCTCTTAAGTGAACTAATCACTTAGCTACTTCTGAGAACACTTATGTCTGTAAGAAATCCTAGTGGCGTCAGACCTCAATGCAAGTCTGATCCTGGTTAGCAGCTCCCAATTACCACCACATATACTGCAAACCGAATTTAGAAACACTGAGAAAATGTTGCAAAATAATGCTCAAAAAGTTCACTTACTGGCACGAGAGAATGGGCTATTGAAATGACTGAGGCACTGTGAAGAAATAATGCTTTTTATGAGTGTTCCTAAAATCACCTTCCAAAGTGCCTCTTGGAAACCATTTGTGCTCATGAGGTCACATCTGAAGGCATGACGGAAGTGTCCTAATTAATTTTACAATTTGATATCCAACAGATTAAAACACATGGATTTAAAGAAAAAGAAATCATTCCAGAGGATGAAGCATTACAAAAACACAACCATCTTTGGTGTGGAAGTTATTTAGTTGGACTGGAGTTTTATTTCAACATGTCCCTTAAGACAGAAAAGCAATTAAAAAGACGCATTTGAAAACAAACTGCTTTGTCTAAGAAATATCAGCCATCCCTATCAGTCTGAAAAAGAATGATTAAGGAAAAGCCCTTATCTGGTAAATCACCTACAGAGATGAAACCTTTGAGGTTTACATACTGACAAGAGGTTAAAAGCCACTGCTTTAGAACAGCAGTAAATGAAATCGACAGCCTTCCATCATCTGTTAACCAAGAACTTGTCCAGTCTCCCCTGTCTGCCACTTAGGTCCTAGAGTCTAAGTTTAACATCTTATTTAGCACTGGGATCCTATCTACTTAACAAGATTCTAAGAGTCTTCACTACTTCAAGTCTTCTCCTGGCCCTCTTATTCCTTACCTCAGCAAGTCTTGAAGAAATCATTGAGCAATTTGAAGGCTTTGGAAGTGAACGACATTGATGACTGCTCTGTGTGGATATTAACTATGCCAGGACTCGTTTCATAAGAATGAGGAGTTTGCCATTTTAAGTTGTGCAGAGTGTTTTGTGCCAGATGACTTCTGCTGTCCTCCCTGGAGACAGCTACTGAGCCAGCTCTGAACAGATGTGGCTTTACAGACCACCTTCTTCTGGAAGCATCAGATAGTCAAAGCACTTTTACGGCCTCCAAACAATTAATTTCTCTCTTTAAAACAAAAGACACACAAAAAAGCCCTATCTCCACTAGCAAGCAGCTTCCAGCTCTTTTGTTCTGCTCAACTTGTGAACCCAGGAGAACCAGCATCACAGCTGCAGAAGTGGGAGCTCTTTCCTCCCTGTTTTAGCAGGGAAGTCACTGTAGTGAAGCAGCATCAGGCACAAGGATATTCCACCACCACTCCCGAAGTGTTTCCCTAACAGCAGGCTGAAGAAAAGCAGGGAGAAGATGGTTCTTCCCCCCCCCACCCCATGCTTTCCCTGCTGAAAAAAAGCACAATTAATGTGAAGAGAAATTAGACCAGAGGGTAAGAGACATGGGGAAGAGCTGACCCTGTGCCTTCTCTTATTAAACAAAACTTTGTTGCTTTGCATGCAATCCATAGAATATTAAACTCTACATACTCTGTAGTTGGCTTGAAGCCTAACAAAACTGGAACCACCCCATCCTTATTGGCTTTATATAGATAGGTACAGAAATATACAAAGTTGAGATGATTCATGCTCTCTGGAATGAAGGGCAGCACCACAGCTTTGCTTAAGCAGAAATATTCAGGGGAGCAGGCAAAACAGACCGAGTACTCCGACGGCTGGGAAAAGCTGCTGAAGGTTGTTCTTGGTAACTACCAAAAAGGAAGAACATTACTGGAAAAGTGGGCAGGGAGGTGGCTAGGGCAGCTGATCCCACAGCTGAGAGAGGAGATTAGAAGGCATCTGGGCCAAATAGGGTTTAGCTCTTCTTTTGAATTGCTAATCAATTAAAACAAAACTTGTGAAATAAATCACCCACCGAATGCCTAAAATTAAAATATATCGCTCCTACCTGCCATAAGAGTCCTGCGCTTATTTCTCTTTTGGAGGCAGTTACCAATTTAAGTTATTCTAGGAGTTTCTCTGCATATGGCACAACCAAAGGACAAGGCAAATGCAAGGTACAGTATAAAAATTAAAAACTACTCAATATACATAAAAAACTGAGTATTATGCTTCTTAAAAGGCAAGAAATGCTCTCCACTTACAGGGAAAAAGTACTCTTATTCCCTTTAAATGAAATGGAAGCTCAAGATATTTTTAGCAATATCAATATATTCCACGCTTCTCTTAAATACGTGACTCTTCAGTGCTTTAATCAAAACATGACTTCAAAAATGCACACACAAAATTCATAAACACCCAAGTATTTTATAAGTATTCTGAAAGTATTTTGAAATTTTTAATAATCACCTCCGGATATCATAGTTCCTAAGAAAATCTAGATTATTTTCCAAAAGTTTGATCTCATACAGAGACTAGTGATACCAAACTAGAGAATGACTGTAGATTTAAGGGTGCTGATGTACTTTTTCCACACAAAGTAACTGTAGAAAGAAAGCAATGTCAGATTAGACTATTATGCTGCTTCGTGGCCTCAAAATTCATTGTAGTATGTTTTTGTATTACACTAATGAGATGCCAACTCACTGAACAGCTATACAGATGTCTAGCCTTCAGAAGCCAGGATAACCATATGTCAAACTTCTGTGGTTTTGCCACTTGGTATTTTGGGTGTATGCCTTCATTTGTGATAATAAATATCAGGCCACAAACTAATGTCTCCTCAGATATCTAATATGTTTAACACTCAAAACAGCTTGAAAATCTAAACATTTCTGCTGTTAGCTTTGAGCTCTCCTCCAAGAATTATGCTACAATATATACCAGATGAACAGGCTAGGGATAACACAACCCTTGCCAGTTGTTAGGATGGGTTTCTCTGCCATTTTGTATGTATATTTTTTATCCTGCAGTATACACAAAGTTCAAACCTCCTCTCCTCCTCAATGTCTTTGTTAGGAAAATCTAAATCCACTGTGCTACCACACATTTCCAATGCTGAAGACTGAAAATCTGAAAGTCGCTCCTAATGATATCTTGCACATAAGCAGGTACAAAGAAAAGTTTGTACATAAGACATCTGTAGAAACAGACAGAATAGTACTATGTATTTTAAGTATCAATTAATAGGCCCCAAGGCATTTTCTTCACATAGCAAATGGGGAAACAGTGATAGTAAAGTTAAAGGACACAGCATCAGCCAGCCAGTCTGGAACACTGAAGGTAGCAGAATTCAACCCCAGCCTCTCATTTAGAACACCTTAATCACAACACACTTCCTTCTGCATGCATATGCTTAGATAGAATATATTCTTATTATGTATGTCAGCTTCTGCATCTTCGCAAACAAACAACTAATTAGGAGAAACTGCTGTAGCTTAAGCAAAGCCAACAGTATTACGCTGACAGATGTCTTCCAGAATTTGGTACTGTTACAGTACACAACCTAAGAGGAAGGGCTTTTGTTTAACCCTTTACACACCTGAGGAATTAGCATTATAGCTGACTGAACCCACAGGATACATCTTGGAGCTCCGGCTCCTTACTGAAAAAGGCCAGAACACCAGAAGTACAAAAAGCAATGCTGAATGCAATTTTATGCTGTATTGCCAGAAAAGCCCTCCCTCCTCCAACAAAAACAATAGCAACGACTGTCCTTTCCCCTCTTACTGGTCTCTTAGCTTATACAACTTCAGACTTCCAATGGAAAAAACATACATATATAGAATATATTAAAAAAACAAAACAAAACAATCAGTAGGGTCAAGTCTCTCTTTTTACAATTATGTTTCCAGAGTTGACTCCAATCAAACTAATACTCCAAGACCAGAGCTATCATATTAATGGTTACTTTTCTTTATTATCTACAAAACCTTTTCTGGTCAAAGTAGTAAAGACTCTATAGGAGTTCGATAACTTTACAAGGTGATGGCATTTCTGTGTTTATTGTAAGCCATTTCTGTTGCGAATTGTTAACAGCTTTTCAAAGTGCAACACTGCAACACTGATTTGGAAATGCAGGCACACTAATACATCAATTGCCATGACTAATGTATAAACTTTTAATGACCTTGGCAAAATCTTTCTTTCATTGGGCAGGTGCCACTATTTTGACTGTACAAAATGTTTTGGAAATATCTTGAAAATTATACATGTTTTGGAAAATATTTCAGGATTTCAGTATAGCAATATTGAAGCTATACTAAATAAAAGTTTGACATGGAGAAGAAAACACACTAAAGTTGTGCAAGTCTTTTTTTAAAAAAAAGAGATATCTTCCAAGTGTTGTACATTCACAGAATGCTGACTTTTTATCCAAATAAAGTTAAGAAGATAAAACATTATCTTGAATGGTTTTCAGTTACATTCAGTCACTGTCATCTTCTTGTTTCAGACCACCTCCTTCTTCAATATTGCCCTCTCCATCGCTTTCCTTGTCCCAGTCTTTCATAGATGCTCCCATCATGAAGTCATCACGCAGTATATTCCATTCTGGCCCCTCTTCAGACTTCACTTCACCCTGAATGTTTGAGGGGAGGAGAAGAGGGAACAGAGGAAGATGAGATGAATGTGAAAGGCAGTGAAAGATGGAAGCTCTTCATGCAATCAAAATAACACCTTTCATACTCTTACAATTTGTATCGGCAGACCTACCGAGGGCTAGCTCTTTATGCAAATGCCACACAGAAATATGCAGGGCAATCATAAATGACTTGATGCTGAAAAGCAAACTTGTTTTAAGCAACCAATAAAAGAAACATGGAAACAAAACAATTATTCCTCATGGATGAAACAGTCAACCCTGAGCATGGCTTCCTTTATTAAAATCTTTCTTGGCAATCAGAATGGATTCATGATATCATTTATTAACCCCCAGGTGCTGCTTCATTAGAACACTTCTTGGCACATTTCTAAAACACAAATATGGATTTAATAAAGGCTTAACCCCCCCAAATTTAATATTTAACATATTCTGCGATACATGAACCAAATCCCCTCTATATGGATTATTACCTCACTACCTGGGCTTGTCATATGGCGCAAAGCTGCCTCTAAAAGAAACAGAGTTGATCTACACTCAGCAAGCCAACACCACCTTACTCCAAATTTCTTACCTCTTGAAAGTGGATAAACTGAGGCCACGCTACACGGACTGGTGAATAATAAAGAAAAGTGACAGGAGTGTAGTTTTGGTTAGCACTGAAAACAGTGCTTGGTTGCAGTTCCAAGTGCCAGATCGCATTTGGGCAGTGCAACAGCCCCATCCTGTGGCAACAGTTTTAAAGAACAGCTTGCAGGTATTCCCACGTTCTTACTGAAGGAAGACACTAAAAACTGTTCAATGTACTGAAAAAGGCTTTCAGTGGTTTAAGTCTTAGTAGCAAAATACTTCTGAGGAACGATGTGGCTCAGTGTCCGGCAGGCAAGCAACAAATTGTCCTACCAAAGTGGAATCAGGGGCACTGAAAACAATAATTTACTTTTGCAGGGTCTTTGAAACAAAGTTAATAAAAGCATCTCTGGTGTGCTTTTCCCACTCCGCTGCTCAAAAGGACAGACCTCAACTGACTTAACCTAGTTTAAGTAACTATCACCTCCTGATACTGTACAGTGGATGGAGATCATCTGTTACAGCATCCTCTGCAGATGCAGATTTGCCTACCAAATGCAGAATCCGTGGTAAATGTATGATCGCTGTAGAGATTTGTTCATGCGTCTTCTTTGTCATGCATCTAGGACTATGTGATATATAGAACCATAGCATATTTAAGGGGATGTCCGTGAAATCTCTGGGAGAGAGCAGCATACAGAATTTAATAGCAAGAGAAATGAGGAACAGAGAATGCAGGTCCATCACTGTAAATCTAACACATCATATCACACCAAAAGAGAGTGCAAAAAGTCTGCCGAACAATATACGTATTTTTAATAGGTAATCAAAGCAGAAATACTAAATGTGAATTCTCCTGCAGTTCTCTTTGAAAGACTACTCTCACAAAAATATGGTAACAAGTCTTAACACTTTCCTTCCCAAAAGGAATCTCCCAGGGCCCAGTTCAAAAAAAGAGAAACTCTACAGCTGTTCCTCAAGATGTTTGCACCGTGTTTTGTTTTGGCTTTGGTTGTTTGTTTTCAGAGCTGCTCTCATTAATGCCTACTCCTAAGAGTAACTCTCCCATACCAACATTCCCCGTTTCCCCAGGGTACTGCCTCCTAACCACTTTCCACTCTTGCAGCAATTCCCTTCAAATGCTCTACTCAGTAAAGCCTGAAATCACCTCAGACAGGATAATCAATTACCTGGAATTGAAGAGTAACAGATAAGGTAGGTCCCTAGACAGACCTTAAGATGTTCACATGGGAATAATCTGTATTAGTGCAAATGCAGGTACTCTGTTCTGGGACACAAGGAGAGGGCAGCTTCCAGCGCCCCTCCTTTTAACTGTATTTCAATTGTTTTATATGTTTACCTTTGCAGAATAGAGAAAGGACACAGATTACAAAAGTCACCAAGCCTTTTCTTTTTCAATCCCAGACCTTTTATAAATCAGTCTGAACATGCCATGGAGTTAAATTTGAAATACCTAAATGGAAAAATCCCAGCTTCCTTACAAAACCATGCAATTTTCTTTTTTTTTTTCAATAATAATATAACCAACAGAGATTCCATTTTTTCTCCCATATGGGCAGAACAAGAGGCTTTATTGTTTATTTTCTTTTGTTTTTTAAACAACACAGAAGCAGTAGATTATTATCAGCAACTACAGTGAAAGGCGCAGAGTTTGAAAAGCCCGATGCTCAAATTCATCACAAGCTACTATTCAGCAACCATTAGCCCTTCTTTCTGGCTATGTCAAGTGAACAACAGGACAAAAGCAGGACCTCAACAAAAGAGGGATGCTGATCCTCCATAGCATTACCCACTATGTAAGGCACCACAAAGGTTTGAATAGAATTTTACAACAAGCTCTAAGGAGAAAGACAGAGGTAGCATGTCTGTGCCTCAAAGATGAAGATTAAATGCTCGAAGGCAAATATTTAATCCATTTTAAGCATGCTCCCAAGTGAAGAAAATCCCATGTTTAGTATCTTCATTCCTAACTCATTTACTGCTCTATTTTCCCCTCAGAATAAAACCTCCCCAAATCTATTGTATCACAAAACATTCCTGGAGTCTTAAGAAAATATGCAGCAAGACTATTTGTGTAATTAACAATTAGTTCAACTGTAACATCACTCCCCAACTTGCTTTATGTAAGAATGTTAATACACTTGGGTTTTCAATGCCATAATCTGGTTTCATCTAAATAAAACAAAACTGATTCTTGGCACGTGGAAAATAAACCAGCTTTCATTCTATACAACGGCTTTTGAACTTCTAGTCAGCTGTTCATCCACATCTCCCACATTTCACTACAACACTGAAGTCCCCTTTGAACATCCCTAAATGAAAACAAAGCAGGCTATATAAACACTAGCGGATGCTTCAGTAAGGTAAAGAGTGAAAAATTCTGCTGTTGCTTTTTTTCCTCTCCTTTTTTTACACATACATTTGAATGGGTTTGTTGTTTGCCTGAAGGTGTGGCAACCTATTTGAAAAGGCCTGAGAGGCAGCAGTTAGTAAAATATCTCAGGAGTCACTGGTGCATGGTGATGAACTTGTTATCACGTGCTGAAATAAGACAGACCAAAACCTCTATTTGAAAAGGCCTGAGAGGCAGCAGTTTATAAAATATCTCAGGAGTCACTGGTACATGGTGATGAACTTGTTATCATGTGCTGAAATAAGACAGACCAAAACCCGCAGTGTGGTTACTCTAGTGCAGATACTTATTTACTGTGACATACCAATAGTCCAGCTGAAAAGAGATCATATGAATAAAACAAACACCATCTTGCCTGCTTGGTGTGCCTCGTAAGCTATCACAGCATTAGCTCAAGTCTGACACAAGGAGAGTTCAGCAGTGGTGGCATACTTCCCAAACTAATCCTGGTTTGAAGACCAACTCTCTAAAATCTTCACCAGGTCAAGATGAACTGAAATTCTTAGCCAAGTCCTAATAAAATCAATCACGCATCCACCCACAAAACAACAAAGCTCAGGTCCATCACCTAGAACAAAGAGCCATCCCTTGCAGGATCTGGACTGGAATTGCCTCCTGGATGCTTTTGGAGGAATTGGTCTATGAAAGCCCCATGGCATCATCAGCAGCTACGTGATCAAGATCGAGTTAGAAATCTCCCTTTTTTGCTTCATTTCTTTACCACTGCTAAAATTTGGAGCTACATAATTCAATCTTGGTAAATGACATTACAACATCTTCAACTGAGACCTGCCAAACTCAACACTGGAGTTGTGGCAGACTGCACTGGAACTCAAATGGGAGATCGATTCTCTCTACCCCTTCCGAAGTTGTGAGAAGCATCAGCAGGATGCTTGTTGCTTCAGTCTGCAAACGAGTGCCTTAGCTCAAAGCCTGTTTCCTTTGAAAGCTTAGGGAAATTAAGTTCAGTCTGTTTAAGTCACAGGATGTTGTCATTTTCATCTGTTGCTTTACTGGCACAGCAACGTCCTAAAAACAGAGCAGCAAAGTTTGCCAGAGCTCTTCAGAACCCTATGCATGAGCAGACCAAAGTCTCATAATACTTATTAGTAAGTCACAGCATTAAGATACATCTTGAAATCAGAGCACACAGACAAAAGACAGCATTTCACTCCACTTTCACCAGCTCATGTCACTTAACACACCCCACTTTCTGCATCTGCAAAACAGCAAACATGCCTACATCACTGTAGAGATTCCCCTACAGCCTGCATCCAGAAGACAGTAGTTGCAGGGTATTAACAAATGAACATTTTTCAGACCTAGGAGTTACAATCAGCACACTGGGCTCCCATGCCTTTGCTCCGTGTACAAGATGAAACACCAGAGCTTGCAGGGGCATCTCTCTTTACCATCATGTACAATAAACGTTTATTTGTACCTGTCATGGAAGGAATTTCTAACACAAATATCTCTCAAGCAACAACTTTAAGCCCTGAGAAAACAATTCTAACATGTCTAATTAATTTGAACTGCCTCCCCAGGTTCCTCTCTTTTGCTCAATGCAAACATATAAGACCTTGAAATACAGGGAGGCTTTTGTCACGACAAAGAAGTTAAAAAGCGTAACTGCTAAAACACATTCTCACATACATCTGACAATTACCTTCCCTGCCAGCCTGCATCTTGCTCCGAATGACTGTTGCTATTCTGTTTCTCATCCCCAAGCAAGTCGGTTTGAACCTAGCTCAAAAAACCCCAGCGTAGGCATACACTTAGGTGTGTTAAATCTCAACTTAAAAAAAGAAATAAAAATCTCTTGGTAGAAGGTGGGGAGGAAATGCAAAACAAAGAACACCAGCATAATCATTCCTCCTAAATTCATTTTCAGGAATATCCAAGCTCGCAGCCTAAGAAAATAAGTTTCCTCTAGGCTGGGAACAAATAAAGAAAACTGCAGCTGAAGTATCCAAAGCAGCAATGTAAGTAGAAAACAAAATGTAATGATTTTTAACAGAGGTACTTGGGGTTTAATCATCAGTGCTGCTTGCAGTTTCATCTAACTTGAATTACAGCCAGATCTTGACTGTAAGAAAGGTTCCTACGTACACCTGATCACAAACAGACAAAACACCCACAAATCTGGAAACTGAGAATATATCCTGTACTGCTACTATCTTGAATTTATGAGCTGAAGTCCCACAGCAACTCACTTTGGGAAGCATTTTCAAGCTTGCCTAACATGTGACCTGCACAACAGAAAGCTATTCTGCTGCAGCATAATTCCGCACAATCATTTATTCCTTAGGGTGAGAGTCATTCAATATCCATTTGCATCCTCTCTCTCAATGAGAAATTAGAGCGACTGAACTAAATTGCCTTGGTGTATTTGAAGTGATATTATGCTGTGGATATCAACAGTGGCACAGGAGATTTACTCAGACCACAAGGTCTCTTGTGCACACCAAAATCTGCACTGGTATTTCTAGTAAATAAATTTAAGAATGAAATTTTTTTTTACAGTGTGTTTTGAAATCTGCTGTTCCCGTTCAAACTTCTCTGCAAGTAACACATTGGAATTATTACTACAAGCACAACAAATACTGATTTTCCTTTTCAGCACAGCCAGAAGACCACCCAGAGCTTAATGACCTGCATGAGGAATCTCCCCATCCTCACATCCTCCTCTAGGGTTTACTACAACTGGGGATGTGTGAAAGAGAAGGAATGCTTTGGGTTGGCAGGCAGAGGCTTAAACATGCCCCAACCTTAGAGGGGTCAGAACTGAATTACAGAATTTCTAAAAACAAGCATTCATCTGGACTTAAGCAAAGAAGAAAATTCATTAGCATTGTTATTAAATACTCAGTTGCAAAGAAGAATCACAGAAAGAGCTTACGAGAGAACAGATTTCCTCAGTCTTAGTTCAGCAGAAACCTCATATATCAGTATTTCTGTCAGACAAAGCAAAATATTTTAAGAATTCTAGTGTAACACTGGGCCCTTCTGCATACAGGATGCTCTGGAACTCCTCAGCCTGTGCTGTGCTCTAGTTCCAATAGCAGTCCTCTAGTTCCAATAGCAGTCGTCTCGGAAATCCTTCCGCTGCACAAGGAATTTTACCACACGCTGCTGCAAGACAACGTCTGGCCATGCTAGCACTGAGATTCCCTTCACGCGTTTAATAAGATCATGAGCAGCATGGGCATGCTACACCAAGGTGCTACTCACAGAAAATAAAAACTCAAATAAAAACTCACCTGAAAATAAGCCTCACCTAATGAAACAATCTTATAGTTAAGTTACAATACATAGTAACAGTTCCCCGTATGGAATATATTCTGTAATTTGTAACTGATGTTCTGTAAAATGCAAGGCAAAACGACAATGTCGCGAATATTAAGTATTTACATCACTGTCTTTCCACTGACGTAAAAAAGAAAAAAAGGTCCACAAGTAAGCATTTTTAAGTAGGTACCAAATAAAAATGAGGTCCAAGTAAACTGCAAATTATTACAGAGAAGATACCTAGAAAGAGAGAAGTAACACATTCTCTGTATTAGGTTATAATGCAACACATCAGGAGAGAAAGTTTCCAGATAGTATGCTCTTTCAGTATACCATCACTGTGCATTTTCAGTCCTGTTTGTTTTTTCCTCCTGTAAAAACATAACTGCTTCATCATCCTCATCTATATGCTTTTACCTTCACATCTGCACTGCTTGTTTATCAGCAGTTATACTGACAGTGAAATTACTACCTACCATTCTGGCGACTACTACCTCAATATTCACCAGTTACGCCTACCCTTTCTTCATCTGTATGTCTCCACACAGCATTCATGTTTCATCTACTTAGAGCAAAGACTGCACAGCACCAAGATCAATTAATTCTTGACGTAAAGACCCAATGAATACTGTGGTTGAAAACAACGTATCATCAAGACTTTCATATTTAGAGCAACACAAGTACATTGCTTATCAGACAAAAATTTGTACAGCAAGTTATGGTATTCGAAGTAGTTAAATCATAATTCCCACTTGGAAAAGACAATGCTGTCCATCAGAAAGCATGGCTTTTCATGCTAGCTAATCATGAGCCGCAGGTAACCAGTCTGCAAAACATTGTTCATTTTGTACCAAAAAGTGTATTGGTTAATTACCAAGAGTAAACTTATACAGACAACTCCTTACCAGCTTCCATCATTATTCCTAAAAGGAAAATAATGAACCAAGACTTCTTCTGTTTGGATGTGATTCAAAATAAAGGAAGAAAGAACTTTTCGAGATCTTTCAGGGTTGAAATGCGAAGTGCCACACAACTTCTCACAAGTGATAAAAAAGATTTCTCTCCATCAGCTGGTCCTACATTTCTTAATGTGTACTTCTTGCAGTAACAAAGACATGACAGTTTAAAGATCAGCCTAAACATTTTGCAAACTCACAACATCCTTTTTGCAAGTTGCACAGTTCCCAAACCATTAAGTTGTACCTGGAAAATATGCAGATACAGCAAGAGTGTCTAAAAAAGCAACCGGTCAAGACTAAGGCCTTCAATGTGCTATCCCTCAGAAGTCAAGTACTATGTCTTTCAACTGTCTACTTTAGACAAACATTTTTGAGTCACAACAGATCTTTCTCAGTCACCCACTTATGCAAGACACGCGCTATCTCAGCTGGCTATCTGAAATTTTCTGCAGGTTTTTATAAAAGCTTGCCTGTTGGCACAGTAAGGACACATGCAGGCCCACAGCTGTTTGGTGTTACTTTTTGATCCTTTTTTAGAATAAATTAGCAGCTTGCAGATTTTTGAATAATCTGAATGTGACTCAGATTATTTCCTACAAATGATGCTGAAATCATCCACTGTTTTTCATTATGATTCAGCAAGAGGCATAACAGAGAGTGTCCCAAAAGGTTGTCTCAAACAACGAAGGCTACAGTAATGACCAAGTCCTTCACTTCCAGCACTTAAGAAATCATCTCACAGAGTAGCTGATGAGGAAGAAGTGGGGCTAATAAAAAGCCTCCTCTTCCTGACTCAGGATTTCCACTTACATTTGAGTCCCGAAACAAGTATACGGATTCAAAAAACTATGAGGCAGGGGTGGGGAGGAAATAACCAAACTCACAAAGAACTTTTTTTTTATTACTAAATATGAAATATTGAAGTTTTTATGACTACTGAGCAGCTTGTCTGGCTAAATCTCCCTACCCTCATTGCCCCTGCTTTTACTTAAATGGCTTTTGCAACATATTCTAAACATCTGCAAAGCCAAGGCTCTTTGATTTTATATTCCTGTAATTTCCCTCACACCGTCGTGGGTGAGTGGCAAACTCATTAAGGAACAGACCATACCCCTCAACACTCCCAGGCTGCTTTCTAAAAGCAGTTTAAACCTGAAGAGGGAGTATGTAAACCGCCCGTGATCCCAATCCCTTATCTTAGCCATCTGACTACCCTTTCTCTGCATTTCTGACCCTTCCATCTCCTCCTACGTTTCTGTATGGGTTTTCCCAACACCTGCAGGTGGAGAAGAAACGACACAGACCACATGCAGAACACTGTCTGGGGTTCAGCAACAAACTGAAGAGAGGTCAGATCTTTCCAAGGAGACAGCTTTAGTATAAGTTGACGTAATAGTAGGTTTAAAAAAAAAAAAGTGTATTTTCTAATTTTTCAGTAAATTTCAGAAACACTCATTAAAAACTGGCTAGATTTTCCCACAGAAAAAAAAAAAAACCACAAAACTGAATTCAGCAACCCTCTAATCACTGGAAGCTGGAAGCACTTTGACCCACCACTCCTGAAGTCTACCAAGATAAACAGATAAGTAGGTGCCCACAGACGTCATTTATAATACACATCTGCTAGTTCAATACTCTGGAAATCAGAACACTTTATACCTTAAAACTCCAAAGCAACAGAATCGCTTTTCAAGATCATTTCCAATAGAAAATGCTTAGATGGGGGGGAAAAAAACTGGTTCAGACAGAGAAGCTCCACCCAATCCTTCTCACTTCCAGAGAACATTTTTTATAAGACTTCATGAAATGTTTAGATATATTTTTCTCTAAGTACATTGCCCTGCCTATAAGAGTTACAAACAAAGCCAAAAGCAGAGAGCTGCTTTTATAAGGCTTTCAACTCAATTTATCAGATACAAGTCTAATAGGATTTGATTTTTTGTGCTTTGTATACCTAGAGGAAGATCAAAAGAAGATGTATACCACAAGTTTTTCAAATGTGGTTGTTTTAGACATAATTTTACTGAAAAAAGGTCTTGCAACATCTTCTGAGAGAACACTACACCATAATAGTATCCTGTGCTCTAACAATCAAATAGCAAGGCAAGTTAGTCTCAAATACGACAGATGGAGCTGTCTCAGTATTGCCTGACACCTCAATCACAACTGCCTGTTTATATTAATTTACAAAATTTGCCAAACTTCAACTGCTTCATGCTGAAGGCTTTCGTGATGTTTCAACTAAAATCACTTCATCCCTTTTCACAGAAAGATGAACTTACAATATTTTTTCTACAGCTCCAAGGAAGAAAGAAAGAGACATTTCCTACAACCATCCATTAAAACCTTGCATCACTCATTCTTTTTGAACTTAAAAATCAGTTGATGTATTTTGGAGCTAGGAACATGTCTTTTGCTATCATCATAAACATTTTCCTGGATCAGGCTAAGTCATAAACATCTGGAGGACTGCCCTCCCTAAACCTGAGGTCATCACCTAAGTTGGTATGATAGGCATTTAGTATTCAAATTCTCTTAAAATATCTGTCCTCACTGATCACATACTACTTGCATCTTTGAAGACAGCATTTAACTGGACCATGCCCAACTCATGATGACAAACAGGGAGCTAGTCTTCCTGTGCGAGCAGTTGTCAGGGCTGCGCTCGCATTAGGCATCAGGACACTGGGCTGCGTTCTTGGCCCTCAGGTGCAGGGGCAAAGAACCAGTCAGGAACATAAAACATGGAGAGGATAATTAAAAAGAGGTTGACAGAAACAGAGTGCAAAATCACAATCTTTTTCCCCTTCCTGACTTCTGATTAAGTACCTGAAAAAGAGAGCAGAAAGGGAAATCTGAGTATAAAAACACAGGAAAAAGGGTGAACCTCAGGAAATACAGCCATCATGCAGCCCTTAATCCTCTAAACTGGAGTTGAACTCACAGTGTCAAGTTCTTGACATCTATCAATCAAATACACATTTAAATATTGACAAAGACCTACATTCCAATGTTAACACAGATGTGTGTTACCAGCTATGGCAACAGATAGGGAACTGAGCTTGGACATCTTAAAAACCTAACTCTGCTGGTGACTCAAACTGGGTAAGTCAATACATCTCCCTGTAAACAGATTTAAAGTAAAAATGTCACCATCAAACAACTTCTAATATGGCGCAACAACATTTTACCTTAAAGAACATAAGGAATTTAGGATACAGGAAACTAGTGGCAGGTTGCACTGCATTTATCCCTAAGGATAAAAACCAGAATACATCATACAATTAGGTAGTCAGCAATATTCTGGTACAAAACCAAAAATATACATTAAAAGCATCAGATTCAAACATATACGAGGTCATCTTCAAAAGAATGTATACACATTTGGGAAAAAGATACAAAAGCACAATTTATAAAGGAATCCAAATTAAAAGTTTCTGTGCATGTGATGGAAAGACATTTACTAAAATTGGGAGAACGCATCCACTGTGGCTGCAGCTGAACTAAATTACTACTTGGCTGCCCCCTCAAATCTGCTGGAATACATGCATGCCTGGTTACTCCTTCAATTAGTTCTGTAAAACCAGCACACAACCGCTGTAGTAATAAACTTCTGCTACTCTGCAATGTCATTATCACCTAAGGAAAAAAGTTTCCTTTTAAGATTAAAAAGAGGTGTTGATACATCTTCCCAAATTTCTAGAAGTCATCTATGCCCTCATCCGTACTTCAGAAACTATTTCCTACAGCTGGTTGAAGCAATTGTTCAGACTACTGTCCCTCCAAGCAGGTATACGGATGAAAGTAATGGGTTTTTTTTTGTTGCGTCCCCATTTCTACACTGTGGAAACTGTGGAAAAAAGCAGAACAACATGCCAAAGGCGAGTACTTATGCAGCTGCAAGAAAAAGGCAGCAGTCACTCTCACAGGTTTTAAACAGACCTAATTTTTAAGTTGGAAACCACAGTTATATCCCCATTTAACTTGAAAAATGAAAGCCCCCATGCCCCTTCTTGTGTTCCAGCAAGAAGATCAGTCAGTTGGCAGTGTAGTACTCCTCCTGCCCTTAAACAATTTTCAAACTACTGCTCAAAATCAAAAAATTTATGAATGTTACAAGTCTTGTGAACAAAAGAAAAATATATAGTAAACCTGACTCTAATCACTGTGTTTACAAATTATTTACCAAACACTAGGAGCATTTATAAAACACACTTCAGGCAGAAGGAAGTTTTCTGGAAACATATTTTATTTCAAGTCCCATATGAGCAACAGCTGATACAAAATAGCACTTGTATTCTTCTCTGCTCATCTTCCTTCCGATCAATAAATTATTTTAGAATAGGCACTATTTTGAGACCAATACACCAATTTTTCCCAGATGCCATCACAACACAGGAAGTAAATTGTACCTCCAAGTCATGTAGTCAGCACAGTTTATAGAAAAATGACCTTGCAGAATTTGGATCATGGTTACTGAAGTAGGCCAGGAAATTCTGCTCTTACTCCCACCACTGAAATGCTCTGCAACAGATCTGGTGTAAGAAAACTTACAAGTTGAAGCAAACACAGGTGATTCAGAAAACTATGCTACAAAGGCCTAATTCAAAAATAAAGGTTGGTGAGTGCAGGTTATGCTTGTTACAAAGAATATCTGTAACTTTCATGCCAGTTATTTATATGTCACTAGAAAATGTTTTACCATCCAGTAATGCTTTACAGAGACTAGCAAAAGGACAAATTAAAAGCCAAGATGAGAGCTTCTGGTCCGAACGACCCTGTTGTAACTGACACACAGGAAGGGAGAAGAGTTGAGGCTGCTCCGGGAACGTTAACTCTGAATTTCTTTGTTTTCTTACAGTTAAGATTTCAAGACCTCACGTAATTCACTACCTCAGCCAACATGTCTGTGCAACTCTAGGAGATCAGAAACATCGCTCAACCTTGGAAGCAAAGGTACTTCCCTAACTCAGAATTCTAAGAGCACCCAGAAATTTCTTAAGTACCTAAAGAAAACAAAGGATTCCTGCAAGGAATCCTTTACTGCCACTACCTACTTCTGTATTTCTTCTATAGACATAAAGATGACTTCAGCCTTTAGGCCTGGAAAGACAGCATCTCTGATATGCACCTTTTTTAAACCTGTAGCTTAATAATGTTTCTTACAGTATCTTACAGGTGGGAAGTTGCAAGATACAACCAACACATACTAAAATGAAAATCTGGTCTGTAAGGATTGTGTTGGAACAAGACTGAAAGCTCTCATATCTCCCAATAAATGCTTTCCAAAAAACCTACCCAAACAACAAACAAGTTGGATTTTTTTTAAAAAAAAGAAAATTATTACATTTTTCTCACACATTGCAAGGCTTCAGATAAGGTGGTGAGGGGAGGGAATTTGGATGATCTTGCCCAGAGGCAAGCATCATCTACAGTACCTTGGAAAAAAACAGGGAAAAGTATTACACAAGTCAGCTGGCTCAGCAAGGATTAAGAAATACCTTGATAAACAGCTAACAACATGAAAGGCAAAGTTTTTGGCTCCAGCTCAGAAAAGTAATTACTCCCATCTGGGCACACCAAATCCCAAGAAGGGCTACAGTTTCACATGGCACAGGAAAAATTTCAGTGTCTAACAGTCTTTCTTTCATAGATACATTGGGTGGGTGTACACCAAGTAATATTTAGGCCAATGGCTAAAATTATACAAGACTATGAACAATGTTCTCACAGAGAATAGGTTACCTGTCCTTCCCATAAATGCATGAAGCTGATGGAAATACAGAACAAACTTTTTAAAGTGGCTGTGCTACTGTGAAATCCCTCTACTACAGATGGGCCTTTACAGAGCATTTAACTTCTTTTTCCCACACATACATATATGTGACTAAATAGTCAACCACAACAGAGCTTCATAACGAGTTTCTTCAACAACCCGTGACATCTGGAAGAATCCACCAGACTTTAAAAAAATACAGCAGCAAATTTTGCATTCAAAAATCACCACAGAGTAAGAAAAAGCATTTGCCCATTCTCACATAGTCAGGTCTCCTTTCATAGCACAAGGCTTGCATCAAGAAAGGTTGCTTTCACTGGTAAAACTTTATTCTGCTATTTTTCCTGATGACTGCTTGTTTTATGTGGGTGGGGTGGTGTTTTTATTGTTCTGAACTGCATTTTAATTGATGGCAGAGTGCCTGGAGTTTGGGATTGGCATCTCTTCCATTGTTTTTATTGAGATAAATAAATGTATTTTCCCCCTCTTTTTTAAAAATTAAATACACGCCATACTCTCAACTGCTAAAAACAAGCAGGTTGCAACAAAAAAACCCACACAACACAAAACACACAAAACAAACAAACAAACGCTTTCAGATGGCACAAACAACCTACCAAACTCCCGCTGCAAGGAATTCACCACCCAAAAGCCTCATCCCTGCTTACTACCCTCTGAAAAACCCTCAAAGACCAAGAAGCAGAGATACAACAGTGGAAGTCAGCAGTACTGTTCATTGGCTACATGTTTGTGTAATTCTGAGGAGAAGACTAAAGATCAGATTTTGGCCTCAACTTCAAGGATCAACAACTACAAGGATGGGACCCTACTAAATGGGTAAGATACTTTCTCAAGAGAAAATATGGCAGATTAAGAACAGCTTGAAAAGGAGTTATTAAAGAGTTTGGCTCAGTACTGAAAGGAGAGTCACTGAAGCAAATTCAACAAAGGAGAGCGGGAGGGGAGTGGTCTATCCAGGCAGACATGGCTATTAAAAAAAAAAACAACCAAAAACCCCAACACCCTCCCCAAACAAAAACCCAAACCTACAAGTATAGCCTTATATAATGAAAAACTCAAAAATCTGAAGTTTTTGTTCATAGGCAATGTGAAAGCAGCACCTATATCAATACTGAAAACCGACACTAACAAGCCAGCATCTAAAGCATCTCCAGAGCACTTTAATGGAAATATGCTGTTACTGATGCTGCCAAAATAAGACTTTTTTTTACAGTATAGAAACATTTGCAATCTATGTTTTCTGACCTAGTAATTAGAAAATTGCCCTGCTACAATCTGACACACAGAAAAAAAGGTCCTAGTTTTTGCTCAGTATTGATTCAATGCCTATTACAATAGTAGTTGGCACTGCTATCACACTGATGTTCTTCTGCTATTCCAGAGGAGGGAAAAAGAAAAAAAAAAATCCCACACCACGAACCACACACACGCATGCCCCCTCCCACCCAAACAAGAAAGCTGGAATTATTTAAGGAGAAATAAAGTGTCAGCACCAAGCTAAATTGTTCTCAATTATCCAAAGAATTTAAAAAATACTTTAATATTACACTTGCATGAAAATTGTATGAGTTCTTCATGCCAGGCAGTGTTTCAGCATGCTCCCCAAGTGCACACAAACAAAAAACATATGACAAACTGTTGTCTCCCAACTGATTAAAGTATTTCTTCCTGGCACAGAAAAGCACTTCATTAACTGCTGTGAGTCTTGGCCAACAGAAGTATTCCACCCACTACCAAGCACAAAGTTCAAACCTGAACACAAATACACTTCAAAAAAGTGAAGCTTCTGAAACACGAGAAAGAGTACGTCTGAGCAACTTGTTTTCAACCCTGAGCTACTTGGTGAGTTGAAAGAACTGATAAAGAGTTGGACGAGTCCAACTACACTGTGTCTCTCTTGAGCATGTTTGGAAAAAGGGGAGTGTGTTAAAATACTTCTTTCCAAAATATCATAACAGTAATAAAGCCACATCAGCCTAGCACACACACAGAATTAGGGCAAGAAAAGCCTACATACAACGTTTAACATATCTCAGTTTCTTTCTGTTACGGTATTCACTTTATGGCAAAGCCCTTCAGTTCCAGATACCATAATCATCCAGAGGAACTGAGTCTGAAGTGTATACCCACACTTTTGGGCATAAGTAGTACAGACTAATACACCATGTAAGATGAAGAGCCCCCATGCCTTTGCCAATTTTAAAGAGCTGATAACCACTATTGGCCAAATTCCAAACGTCACAACCCACTAAAATCTAGCAGTTTGTTCCATGGTTGGTGCAAAATCCAAGAAAAAATTCAATTTTCCATATTTTTTTTTTAAACACACAGCTAAAACAAGTTATTTGTACACAAGGTTTGATATCATAAGAGCTTCCAGTGTTTTGTACC
Organism: Cariama cristata; assembly: GCF_000690535.1. NCBI lineage: Eukaryota > Metazoa > Chordata > Aves > Cariamiformes > Cariamidae > Cariama > Cariama cristata. The sequence goes on along the minus strand of NW_009635503.1, from coordinate 6,651 downwards.
TTCATACTCAAAAGACAGGCAAAACAGGCTAAGAGCTACTTGCTCCCTTCCTAAGTAGTCTGAAAAAAACACAGGCACTGGGATCACAGCTGCTCTGAAGAGCAGGCACATTAATGGACAGTAATTATAATGAGAAGGTATCTTGTATGCATTTTTTCTCCCAGACAAAGCCTACCTGTTTACTTTTTGTGGCCTTTCCGGTAGGATTCTTGCTTCCTTTAGCACCATCCATGTTTCTTAAAACACTGATGAAATCTTTCTTTGAAACAGATGACAGCAGTTTAGCACGCTGCCTGTCAGAGCTCCCAGCTTTCTTCACCTTCTCATCAACGTTCTTTTGGTGAGTCCTGACAGCATTAAATAATTGTACAACACCTCTGGGATGGGGAAAAAAACCAACAAAACAAAGGTTTTAACTCAAGCTCCCTTTACAGAAATGAACACCATACCAAAGCAACTTACCAGTGCAGATGCTGGATGGCTTCCAGCTCCCCAAAATGGTTACTCAGAACCTCAATTCAGTTAAGAAGTAACATTTGCTACAATGTAAGAGATTTTCAATTTTCACTCTTCCTTCACACTTACTGCTAGGAACCAGTAAGAAACAAATCCACAAATAACTATTCAGACCCCAAAGTAGGCACGGTAACATGGCACTAAGATCAGTGCAAGAGCATGTTTCACCCCCAGAAGCATGTTACTAGTCCTACAATCAGTTATTAAATTCTTCAGGGAAGAGCAGCTGAAATAGGGTGACAAGGCAGAGGAATGAGTAAGGAGACAGATACAGACAGCACATCAAGATGTTCAACAAGTTCTGTGACACTAAAGTACCGCAACGCAGAACAGCGAACTGAACTTAACCGTAGATCTGGTGAATCCTCTGAGGAGGAAGTAAAATCAGAGTAGTAGAAACAATTGTTCTGCGTTTTTAAAGCATTAAATTAACAAAATGACGGGAATCTAAGAAAACACTTCTGTTAAGCAAACATTACATTCCCATCTCAATTTTTACTCATTCATAAAGCTTCTGAAATCTTTTGTTGAGCTTGATACTGTACAATGCAGACTTGTACATAAATCACTTGGCTCCTGCTAGTCACTTCTTAAGAGTTCAATTTGACTGGAAACATATTACCTGTGCAGGCCTTTTCTTTTGCTTTTCCTCCTCTTTTCGACATACATATATTTAAGGAAAGCATTCAGAAAAAGTCTTACCTCGTGGCAATTCTCTGAAGATTTCTTTCTCTGTCTCGGTCTTTGACAACATCTGGCTTCACTCGGCACATCATTTCCCACTCCCGCTTTTTATCGAGCTGCATTATAAATATTGTTATGTGAAACAATATGGAGCATTTGAGAATGCAGCATACTCTGAGTATGTAGCAGCAGCAAAAAAAAAAAAAAATCAACAAAGCTCAGTTTGGTTTGAGGGTAAGGGGAGCTCTAATATGGGGCTGGACAACAGGTCTGAAGCAAGTCTCTTACGCTGACACACCAGGGGCCACAGTCAAATCTAAGTCACTTTTCTGTAAAAAAAACTAGAAAAGAGTTGCACCAGAGTGATGCCTCTGGCTCAAGACAAGCAAAAGGAGTCTAGAAAAAAAAGAATAACTCATATGATTTCACATTGACTGCTAAGGACAAGGAAATTATTCAAAGTCAGCTGTGAACTCCAAAACTTCACAAGCTGATCACAGAGAAATTTACACATAATAAAATCCTGGGTCTATCAAGACAGGCATGTCGCATTTTCAGCCTTCGGAATCCAAGTTCCCCCGCTGAATTAATCACGCTACAGCTTTGTGACCAACAGAGATGCACAGCAAGATCTGTAATGGGAAGAGCACCAAGTGCCCACTGGAGAACAACTCTTGTGCACAACACTGATTTTTGCCTTTTTTTTTTTTTTGAGGCACTTTGTTTCAAAAGCAAACTCATCTGCTTTCCCATTACCAGGGGCCACAACACCACCAGCTTTTTTTCTGCTACAATAGCAGAACACTGTATTTCCCCAGCCTCTGCTTCAGGAGTAAGGTAGTGAAATTTTTTTTTTCCCCCTTTTAATAATTTAACAGTGTTCTAGGCCTGCTGATGTTGCATTAAGTCTGTTTTATGCAAGAAGTCTTCCATGGAATGTCAGAGCCCTTGTCTTTATAATTCCATGCAGACTACTAAGAATTTGTGAGCTTATGACCATGTTTTGGCCTTTTATCAAAAGAACTGTCCTATTCCCGCTTCCATCAGCAAGAAATTAACTGAAGGCAGACTGTTCTCAATTTTTTCTAAGGGTAAACAAGTCAGTTTGGGGACCTGCAGCCCACCTCTGCTTTGCAGTACTCCCACGTATTTACTGGATGAGAACAGCCACTTAAGACAACCATAACTGAGCAGATGCTGTACTGAAGCTCTCTGTATTTAAAAGGCAGGCCACGGCCTAACCACAGCATGCCCCAGACTGTCAGGTGGATAACCTGGTTATCCTATTGAAACAGAACTGGTAAGATGAGACATTAGAACTATTAATGTATTTTTAGCCTGAAGGTAAATCAATCACAGCCTGGAATTAAAAGTTCCACTTAAGACACACAAACAACTTAATTGCCGACATAGTTTTGTTTTCTTCGTAACAGTTTCAGAACCAGAAGCAATTTAGGGCATGGACACTGTAATAGGAAACTCCTACCAGGAAAATCATCGAGGTGAGCAAACAATGATTCACAACCACATCAACGATTACTGCAATCTCAACATAGAAGCCTTTGATTTTGGAAGTCGCAGCAGAATTTAAATGAAAGCAGTTTTCTTCTTTCTCCCTCTCACTTTTGATGAGAGAGAACTATTTCAATTTGTAACACTAACAAAGTGAACTATATCCCAAATTAGAAAACTAAGCTTAAAGCAGCTGCTTTCAACCCTCTCAACAACAAAAACAACTTAAGATGACGCACTGAAACAGTCCTGTTGCCAAGGGATTCTGAAAGAGATTCTGAAACTGAGACAGTCTCAAAGCACTCTCCCAAATCCCAGCTGAGAGGATCTTGCATGTATCCCCATCTGACTGTTATTGCCCAACAAAATACTGCATCTTTTTCTCACCTTCATTCTCTTCTCCAGCCTTTCTTGTTTTTCCTTTTCTCTCTCCTTCTCCAGCTTTTTATTCTTGGCCAAGATAGTGGACTTATTTTGTGGAATCTTTTTGTTGAGCACTTTTGCCATGGCATCTGCCCAGCCTGCACTTGGGCCAGCTTTGGAGCTTGTTGCTTCTTCAACCACACTGCCAAGGGCTGCCGTGTCATCTTCATCATCACCCTCCAGGGCTTCACCTCCTGAAGAGTAGCTGTCTTCTGGAAGTCCTGAACTCAATTCAGAATCTAGGGGTAAAAAGAAAAAAAAAAAAAAAAAGGAACAAAATAGTGTCAGGAATTCTGTTTCTAGTAAGGATCCATCACTAGCTTAATTTGCTCCGTATGTACATGTTATCCAAGTTCAGGGCCATGTACTGCTTGCTGTTACAATTAATTCCTCCAGCAGGCATACACCACCATAATGAGTTTATTAGAAAGTATCCAGTGCAAGTGCTTGCTCATCTCAGTGATGATTTAAAGTGATTTAAGAGGTTGGGTAAAAGGGAAAAGGCAGCCTTGGAAATTTATTGTCAGATTAATTAATATTTTGATGTTTAGGAGTGGCAAATTTTGGGAAAAATATATTTTCCAGTTCAAAAATTATAATTTATAAATGCATACACACATATATGCATGCACATATATATAGATGTATGTACATACTTCTATACAAACTGCCACAGTGACATCTAGTGTTTAAATGCAAACAGCTACATTGAAGGTACAGAGGCATTTATTACATGAAAGCAAAATCTGCTCAAGGAAAATAATGCCAGCAAAAATACTATTACCTAAGCATAACTAACACAGACAGGAGACTGCTTTGTGAACTAAAGAATCAAGACAGTGGTCAGGTAGCTCAAAAGAAACCAGAGGCACTGAGCTTTTCTGGTATAAATAACCGCTAAAGCTCTTGATACACAAATAAAACACCTCCAAATTCAAGTTTCCTTACCCTATGCCCCCTTCAAAATAAAAAAGAAGGAATTAAAGTTAAAATACTGAAGTTTGCAATCAAGCAACAGCAAGACAGAAAAGAACAGCCAACTAGACGGCTAATCAAACACATGAAGAATCTACCACTTCCCTCATTGGTCTGTTCAGTGAGTCAAACAGCAAAAATAAAGTCTTTTAATGGTGCGGATGATTAACTAGAACAAAAGGGGCTGCAAGTTTAGGGTGTGCTAAAAAATGTTTGGTTATTTCAGTGGACTCACTTTATCACATTATCAAGAGCATGCAAGTGCCCTGCCACTGTTAACTACCATTCCACTAATATTTGTGCCCCTCAAAAGTTTTAAATTAATTATGTTACATACAACTTTCAAGGCTGCAAATCAAATGACAGACAGAAGGTGGCTGGTTTCTGACATCTCCGCAGCCCCACTAGCAAGGGGACAATTCCCAACCAACTCTGAGATACCAGCTGACTGGCTTTCATCCATCTACCACTCTCACACTATTTTAAAAAAAGAATATTTTAACATCACAATGTTAAGTACTACTGAGCCAAGTGCTTTGCTTTGTAAGTGCTACTATATCCCATGAACTACCTTTATCAACCAAATCATTTAAGAGAATGAAGTCAGGACTTCTTCACAACATCTGTTCTCTGTAAAACCATACAGACAGCTATTAATGATATTCCTTATTGATCAATTGCCTATTTAATTACTTAGCAAACATAAACACATTCTGTTGCCAGACTAGCTCTTTACTCTGCCTTCTCTATTTGCCTTTTTGAATCAGCAAAAAAAAAACCAACCCAGCAAAAAAACAGGGGTGTTAACCAATTTAGAACAAAGCCTCTAATGCCAGGCATGTTTAGAAGCTCAGAGAGCATTTAATTATCGCCATGGAAAGAAGCAAGATTATATGTTTACAACACAAATGTGGAAGAGAAATACTTACTGAATACTTGCTCATCATCTATATCAGTATGATTTTTACTACCATCAAGGTGAACACAGTGTTGCGTCACACTCCACACAGGCTAAATTACGGGTTTTTTTTCAACAGTCCTTACTATAAATTGGAAGTTTAGAAGTGACAAATTTGTTCAACACATTCAGAAACTACTAAAGGCATCCCTTTTATGATATCAGCACGTCTCCATATCCTGATTTCCAAATTAGAAAAAAAAAATTCAAAACACTGCATGTAAAAAAGTAGGTTCGTCAATCACCACGTCCTGGTTCCTACATGTAAAACAATGTCAGGTTTTCACCGCTAAGCCTTGTCCATGCTAGAATATTGCTATCTAGTTTTTCAACAAAGAAATAACCCCTAGTTGTGACTTTTTACACATACAAAAGCTAACAGCTACCAAAAGTCCAAACGTGAATTCCATACACTGTTTAGGACCAACTTCTACAGTCAGCCATGAAAACCAGATCAGACTTATAAAAATGAAAAATGCAAAAGCATGTGTTAGTCTCCTTTACATAATATTTTCTGCCAATAAAATAGGAGGATAATGCCAGATAATACCAACAACATTTTGCTTTCAAGAACTACAGTAGGATGAAAAAGGCTTCAACAACCACCCATGCCTTATTCTTTAATACATCAGAGAATCTGTCAACATTACAAGATAAAGCAGAGGCATTTCAAAGTAATTTAAACTAGATTAAGTCTATCAGAAGGAGGACCTGGGGCTCTATTCTGAACCGTAAAGACTGAAGCCTGGCACAGATTTAATATAAAAATCCTATGTGTAGGGAGGAAACATACATATACTTCTCCATATTTTCTTCTTCTAAACCTGCTCAGTGATCTAGGTGTAGATATATACAGTTAAAAATAGCAATCATTCAGAAATGAGTTCTGAAAGAAGCTCCCACACAAGGCTTCCCCTTGGCTTCAATTTTGACCCTCAAATCAAAAAGAACCACTGTGAGCTATGGTTCCAAACAGCTGCAACCTTGATTCCTCCCAGAATAAAATAAAATTAAAAAAATCCAATCACATGATATAATTAAGAAGTGATGACAACTAGTTAGGTATACCCTCACAACACACGAAGAAGCACGACCGAGTGGACAATCATGTGCAAAGCATGGAGTATGAGTGCATTTATACCCTCTGCTCTCCTGGTGGATTACTGTAATTGGCATATCTCAGGGATTTCCTTCAGAGCAGGAAGCAGATCCCCATCTCAGAGAGAAACAGACACAGGCAGACACACAGCCCATCGCACCCTGGAGCTCGTCCAGCTCTGCCCAACACCCCACCCCAAGAAAGGGGTAGCCCACAGACACATGGCAGCAAAAGTTATTTTGGTGGGCCCACTGAATAAAGGAGCTGCTGTCGACAGTCCCCGGGTTAAGTAGAGAAAAACCAAACTCGACAGCGCAGGGAGGACAAGACCGGCGGGCAGAGGGCAGGAACATCACCAGGCACAGCGGGAAAGCCACCCACACGGAGCCCCGCAGGCACCCCATGCCACGCTGCCTTCACCCCACCGAGAAGGAGCTTCGGCAAGCGGCTGGGCCAGGGACTCAGCTCCCGCCGCCCCGCGCCA
>NW_009635502.1:25918-41132 GCF_000690535.1 Cariama cristata | reverse complement strand
GGGTGGGGTGGGGAAGACAACCATCTGTAGCAATACCCTTTATGCCAAGATGGAAAATCCGATTTCTGGAATATCTGACACCTGAAGAGCACTCTTGTGGGAAAGCACACCAGCCACTTGCCTGGCAGGGCCAAGCAACTGGAGAGAACATCCCAGTCCAGCTGCCAACACAAACCTAAGGCATTCGGTGGTTGTTTTGTAGAAGCAGAAACGCACATTTCTATGTCACAGGAGCACACTGAAGCAAACAGAGCAAGGCTAGACAGCCAGCACCTGTGTTTTTTGGGAAAACTATTCCCCAGTTCAGATCTGTTCGTTCTGTAATGAGACAGAAACGAACACTAAATTCCCACCTCTGTGCTTCGTTTTCACTATTGTACAAAAGGTTCTCTTCTTTATTTGCATGTGTTTAGTCAGTCAAGAATTATAGTCAATTTTATTTTTAAATAAAAAAAAAGAAACACTATTCAGCATGCATTGCATGGTGTTCACAACATTGTGAATGCAAGACTTTTACAATTTAAATATTTTTCCTTACATTTACTTATCACTAACACTGCATAGTCTTCATTCAGCAAAGGAGGATGCTGATGCGTGACACCGCAGAGAACGCCGTGCCTGTCCTCCTCTCTCACGGGAGAGGCAGAGGGCCAGGCCCGGCACTCACCGGGAGGTGCCTCGCACTGGAAAACGCTCCCTGCCCAGGCAGTTTCCAGCGTGATGCTCCTCAGGGGAAAGCCCGTCTGCTCTAAAATAGGAAGTGCTTCTCTGAGAGGATAAGCCAGTCTGAACAGTGGCAAGAGATGCCCTCAAATCTCACATGATAAGATTTTTATTGTTGAATCAGACATTCCCGCTGTGATTGTTGATATTAGTCCTTTGAATTCAAATAGTCTTTTTTTTTTCTCCCTTCCTCCATTTAACCAGAAGGACCTGAACAACCAGCACCACCATCCTGGAAAACATTGTGATCCCTGCACTGAGGACATGGATTTGAGACTTCACCTCCCATTCCCACCACCAGCTCCCCCTCTTCTCTTCTCCATCCACTCCTCCAGCTCCTTCTTGGTCTTCTTGGTCCTAAGGTCACATGATATCCTAATTTGAAATGTTTCACTGTCAAACTAAGCAGGGTTGGCATCTTTTTCCATGGCACCCCAGGCTCTTCTTTATTGAGCAGCCAAACCTTAAAGCCATGCTCCGACATTGTCCAAACAGCCAGCACTGGATAGGGGTTGACCCAGCAGAAGACCTGTTGGTCACAGGCAGCAGTAGCTGTATTTATAGCCTGGGCAGACAACAGTATATCAGCTTTAGCATCTGAAAGAAGCCTCGGCAGCGACCCTTCAGCCCCAGTACCTGATGGAGGGTGCGTGCGGAGGCAGCTGAGATGCTGTGCAGTCACTGGGGAAGGAGCTGGGGAGACTTGGCAGGCTCTGCCGGGGGGCGGAGGGGGCTGTCTGGGAAGCACCTCACCCCCCCAGCACAGACCTGCACCCCAGCTACATCCCATGAGACATTCCACCACCCCACGTGCGCCCGGCTCCAGGGGCATGAGCCTGGGTGCTGACCAGAAAGGTGCACCCTGTGCTCCAACAGGCCCCGGGGTCCATGTGAGCTGGGACTGGGACCAGGACGAGGCACAGGGTTTTACTCTGTAGCCTAGAATAAACTCTAGAGACCTCAGAATAACTAGATAAACTAAGTCTTGAGTATGCCTGGGTACCGAATGTCCCATTTTTTCCGCAACATGCCATCTCTGCTTCCACGTGGTTTCAACATAAACTACTTCCAGAGTCTTAAAAATACAGAATTCACAAGTGTGACCCCTTCATCCTGCAGTCAACGGAAGAATCTACACCACCACCAAAAAAGTTACACGATAGGAAAATGCTTTGCTGACGACAAACACCGAAAACCCAGGATAGCCTTGGATGCTTTTATAAAAACATGGCTATCCCCCACCACGGGCAGGCGGTTCTCCTAACTCTGCCACCCTGAGCTCTCCCTGACATCCACCACTTCAGACCTTCAGCTTTGCTTTAGCTAGTAAGTTGTAGAGATCAGGATTTCAGTTTATTTCACTTTGCCGCCAGTGCTGACAGCCAGAAAACTTATGTATAAACCACAAAAAGGAAAGAGGAAGGAGAATGACAGACAAGGAATATAATGGGCTAATAAATTCAGTTTTATTCTCACAGGTTGTCAGTTCCTGCAGGTTTTGACACCTACAGAGTGAAGTGAGTACCTGACTGCTTGAAATTACGTCCCCACACCACAGCCTGAGCACGTTCAACACACTGACAGTAAGGGGAGGGCTGCCTCTCTCTGCCCTTCCTCTGCCAAGAGGACTAAAAGGTTCTGCAGTTTCCTTCCCCATCACACTGCCAATAAAACAGTTTTCATTTAAGGTGGTCAGAGCATAAAGCAACCAGGAAAAGGAAACAGGTCTACTCCTAGCAAGGAGTGTACTTAGGGGGGTATTTAGTAGGGTTTTCTACAGAAGGCTACCATGATTTCATTAGACAAGACTTCAAAAAAAGTTTCAATTAAACACAAATACAATACCAAACATTTCAAAAAGTCAGACTTCTACTTCTAAATACACACATGTACACACACATATATATGATTACATCATATTTTTAAAACAGAGTATTTGCTAGTCAATGCCCAATCTCTGTTATTCAGGCCACGTATAAAATGTAATTTAGTATAAATTTAAAGATTAATTTTTTTTTTAAAGAGAAATGGAAATTGGAGGCATTCTTTTCTTCTGGATAAAACATTGCAGTTCTAAAAATCACTATTCCAACTTTAGACAAACAAAGTATCAATCAATTAATTAGTTTTACTTGACTACTAAAGACTACTCTCCAGCTTCACAATGCACAAAATGTTGGACTATGCCCTGAAGACAACGCTAACATCACACACAGATTCTCTTGTTTCCATTCCCCTGCAATGGTTACTTGCCAGCTAATTATCCTTAAGTCATCACTTACTGAGAACCATTTAAGTGCCTCAGATGTGTCTTCCTGATGCTTTCACATTAACAAAATACATGAGAACTGAAAACACAAATACTCAGATCAAGACTTACAAAAATTATCAAAACATCTGAAACTCATCCGTACTGAAACTACTGTACATCAAACCCAAGAGGCTGCTAGTTTCTGGAAAGCATGCACTGAAAAAAATGTTTAAACACACTGTCCTCAGGATTTTCACATCTTCTGTTTTGGTACCTTTACTATTAGCACTGCATAATGTAAACTTGTGGATGCATTTCATACTTTAAATGTATTTGTGTCTTGAGAATAGTCATGACAGTGTTAACAATTAAGAACTTCAGAGTCAGTTTGGAAATTACAAAAAATTCATTTGATTGGCAAAGCTGTTGAGACAAGAAAACCTTAGCCCCTATGGCATAAATCCCAAAACACTCAATTGCTTTAAAGTCAAGATACAATACATTCAAACTGGAGATGTCTATAATGGCAACTATCTCATATAAATCACCTAGCAGTAGAATTCACTTGCAAGCATGTAATTAAAAAGTTTGCTTTTGAGTTACCCAGAGAAGTCACTAATTTCAGAAAATCAGTACGTGCTATGAGGAACATCTACCGTATGCACAGGACTCTTCTGGGTAACCCCAAGTCTCCAGCTATGTACTTATGAGAGATTTTCTAATTAAGAGATCTTGCCTTGGCAATTAATAGCCCTTGAGGACAACATATTTACTCTTTTAAAATAGAATAGAGTAGAGTAGAATAGAATATTTTCAGTTGGAGGGGATCTACAACAATCACCTAGTCCAACTGCCTGACCAATTCAGGGTTGACCACAAGTTAAAACATGTTATTAAGGGCATTGTCCAAATGCCTCTTAAACACTGACAGGCTTGCAGCATTGACCACCTCTCCAGGAAGCCTGTGCCAGTGTTCGACCACCCCTCTGTAAAGAAATGTTTCCTAAAATGTTTCCTTTTTGAATACCTAGAAAACTGTTATCCACAACAATGTCCAGCAAGGACTTCCAAAGCTTAATCACATGTTATCCGAACCATTGCATCTTTCTGCTCTTTCCTGGACCTGGCGACTGCTCATTCCTGTTGGGATCTTCTAGGTCTTGCACTGAAACAGCCCACAAGCATACATACTTGATGCAACTTTTCCATGTCTCCTGCAAGTTTGTCTTCTCATATTCTTTCCCCTGTTTACGGTTTCCTCATCAGAGGAGTTCTAATCTTCATCATTCCTCGTATGGAAATTAGTCCATCCTTTCATCGCCCATTTCTGAGTATTTTCTAGTTCTTCCAATCCCTTTTTGGGAATGGGAGGTCACAACTGTCAAATGAAGGAAGTCAAATGCAGCTACACTACAGATTTATACACAATGATGTTCTGTTTTGTTCTCTATTCACTTTTGATTTGCCTTTTTTTGACTGCTGCTGAGAACTGAGCTGATGCTATGGTAGAACCATCCACCACACAGACAAGATCTCATTCCCGACTGGTAACAGTTCACTGAGAACCCATCATTTTCTATCTAAAATAAGGATTATCCCCCCACCTCCAACCGCTTTCCCGCCTTCATGAAGGCAAGGCTGGCTTTTATCCCTGGACTACACAAGAACACTCCTTTCTGTTCCTGTTTCAATCTCCAAAAATATATCTCCTGAAAATATAACATGGACATACCCTCTTCTCTTCTACAGTTTATATGGCCTTAGAAAGCCAGCATCAATATATGAGACTCTCTGTTCCGTGTTTGGGATTTTCCACTCCACAAACAATAGCTTCCTATAGAGATGCTGGAGAAAACTAGTTCCCAAGGCTACCACAACACAAAACCCAAAAAAGAACACAAAAGAGAACATCAAGAGCTATCCTGTATTCATGCTCAGAAAGGCACAAATAACAAACTTGGCAAAATTGCCATAAAAATGAAGATTCATCATTCTCAACTTACTTAATACAGCTAGGTCCTTAAATAAAATAACATTACTATATATATAAACGTTTTAAATACTATATACTGCTTATTAGTGGTGCTAAGACCCTGTAATAATGTTAAGTTTAAATAAGATTGTGGGTACTTAGCACTTGGGACTCTTCTGCTACTTGGCGTCTGGTTTCTCATGTAGTTTCTTGACATTTGCAACAGCCGGAAATTTTCAGACCAGTTCAACATTGCATGAAAAAAAACACCTCACGTTTTGACATTCTGAAGCAGAGTGTTGTGGCTATCCTGTATCCTGCCTCCACAAAAAGGAATGCAATACAGAATAGTATCATTAAAATACAAGCATGATATTAATAAAATCCAGATCTCTTTCTCTTTGGTATTAATATAAGTATGTACTATGAGTTACATGAAAGATTTTAGTCTTAACCAATAATATATTATTTACTATGTGCAATCGACTCAGACTAGTAAATGAAAACAGATTAGGAAGGCACATTTTCTTGCTCTCGTAGAATTGCATAATGCTGCAATGTTTGGAATGCAAACTCCTCAGGGGAACATTAAAAAATATTAGTTTGTAAATTAAAGTCACTGAAAAGTAAATGTCAGCCGTGAAAACATTTCCTTTAATATTACATTTTATAAGCTGTTTAATCAGTCCCTCCTCCAGCTGAGGTCTGAACTATCATTAACTTTGTGGTTCAATAAATTATTAATACAAAATGGGAGACTGTAAGGGAAAGATGGTGCTTTAGACCATACGCAGCAGACGAAGAGTTACAAAAACGGGCCAGAAATTTTGCTGCGCAGAGTTAAGGTAGGGAAAGGGAACAGCTGGAGACTATTAAAAGCACTCATTAGAGGGAAGAAGCAGCAAAGGCTGTAAGGGGGTCAGCTGTCAGGTGGCTGTGGTTCAGCATCGCCCTCCTGGCAGCCCAGCCCAGCCCAGCCACCATGAGCTCCTCGAACCAGCCCCACACCTTGTGGGACACCCAAGGACCAATTCAAACCTTCCCAGCACCGATACGTAACACAGGGAGCAAAACAACACCTGTATGTGGGGGGAGAGTTAGGGACAACACTGAGGGTGCATAAAATGTTTCGTCTCTTAACTACAGCTCAGAACCCAGTTGCTGAAAAATGTACTTTTTTATTTATGTGTTTAACTCCCTGATGCCTGGTATGCACTGCACAGACATAGGCAAATCCTTTTTACCTCCGCATGCCTCAGATTTCCAATCTAAACAATGTTAAACCAAGTTCACCAGACCCTCCCCAAAAGTTCCAAGGTTCAATCAATGGACACGTGTAGCCCCGTGTGAGGTCCTCGGCAGAAAAATCCCATCTAGAAATGAACTCTCTACACCCCCCTCCACCAAACCTGCAGGCAGGCAGCTCTCCCACTGTTTTTTTGTGGTGGTTTTTTTGTTTTGTTTGGTTTTTTTTTTTTTTTTTTTTTTTTTTTTTTTTTTTTAATACAGAACACACAGTCATGAGATTGACAGTCAGGTGGAGGCATGGACTCCATACCATGGTCTCTCCTGGAGGCCACGTCCCTGGCAGACTGAAAAGCTTCAAGAAACATATCTAAAGTCATGAGGGCAAAAGCTCAATGTGTTACTACTGATGACAATTCACAATACAATTAGCCATGGTTAAGATAAAGACTGGAACTAAGACAGCTGTCAGAAAACCAATGCAAGTAGTAAAAGAGTATTTTTCATTGTAGACAGAAATTTGGGCATATAAATAACAAAATTCGCATTTAGCGAATATTCTTATGTTAATGAAAAACAATGTAGTTATTAAAGGAAATTCTCCAAGTTCAGGAATACAAAAAATTGTTCTATGGAGGAGTTTAACCATAGCTTTATGAAATAACCTAAACAGTACTGGTTTAAATATTGAGCACGAAAAGCCAATCTTTGCCACAGGAGAGGTCCCTATTGTAAGAAATTTGACTTCAAAGTCCTCTGAATTTTACTTCCCTCCTTTGCAGTAATCCTAACACACTTCTTACAAATATTTTAACATTTGATTTAAAAGACAAAAAGACAGATGCTCCTTTATGGGATTACTTGCATGAGTAATCCTTAGCATAACTTAGGCTGAATATTGTTAGAATATTTTTATTTTTAGCTGAGAAAAGCATGTTTATTTTCAGAGATGAAGCGAAAGACTTATGCTGAGCCTGACAGAGATGCGGTGCAAACTTAATGACTAATTATAACGAAAATCTGAAACATCCTATAGGAAGGTGACAAGTTCTTAGTTCACTGAATGATCTTTTTTATACAAAACCTCTCTCTTCTGACAAATTAGCTCAAAGATGTTTAGATCTTGTACCTGAGTGAGTTAGGAGCCATGCTATTTGTGAGCCTAACAGAGATCAGAATCGCTTATATCCAGATTTCCCGCAGCTCAGCCCACGCCGCTTCACACACTCATTCAGCCTTAGCTGTCTGAGATCAAAGTTTTAGTAAGTATTAAAGAAAGATGACAAACCCATACATACCTTTTATATTTGATGTCTCATGCTGCAGCTGTAATAAATACTAGGTAATTGCTAACAAACCTTCTGGAAAGGGCAATTTTAATACAAAGCTTTCAAATATTTATGGTAGTCCCTCTTTTTATCAGGCACGCTTCCTACCTGCTGCACTTCCAAGCCTTAAACTAAATCATCTGGTGCATATTTTTCATTTGCTTGGTACCAGCAGCACTCACCGCTGCACTGATAAGGGGTTACTTGCTTAATTGAAGCATATTTACTCAAAGAACTCTAGTTCAACCTGAAACACATTCTCCATGATGGATTTAAACTAACTTTTGTGAATTTATCTCATCTTACAGGACCATAAGGTAGGGCACTCTCGCATGAGTGTGCCTGAGACTCAACCCGAGGCGCTCGCCACCGTTTCAGACCATGACCTCTCTGCCATATTCCACGCTACCGCGTTGCCACTATTTATTTTGGGGAAGCTTGGAAGTGATCTCTTTAGGTGAGGGCCAGTAACTCGCTCCAGCAGAGAAAACGCCGGGTCAGGGCAAGGAGCTGGCTGATCTGGGTGGAGAGTCCCACATGGCAGCAGCTGCCTCTGCCGTATCTGACTCGTGAATAAAGGGCCTGTTTTCTATCCCGGCTTTCAATTTAATTTTGGTACACATAGACATTTACTGAAACATTTAAAACAATTTATCTGAGTCCTGAATGAATGGTTGTTTTCTCTGGAACAGAGTCAAAGCCTGAAGCTCTATTCAGAGAAAATTTCAAATGATCAGTGAACGGTGGAAATTTCCATCTCCATTTCTGATCTTTGTGATGTCAGCAGTTCAGATTTTCAAAGTTAAAAAAACAGCGCCCAAGGTACTACAAGACTTCAAAGTTTGGGTGGTTTTTTTTTTTCCCAACCTCCCCCTTCTCTTTTTCTTGAGGATCAGAATTGATGGGAGGGAATGCCTCTGTTAAGGATATCACAACCCAATGGCCAAGCAGGAGTCCATCAGACACAAAACCTGATCTTAAAATGCTTTTCCTCCCTTAAGAGCCTGCTTTATCGAGGTGCTGAGCTCCCACACTTTCACACTGCAGTTTGAGAGAAAATGCCTGCTTCCCTCAGCCTCTCCAGGGAGAAGGCCAGTGTTGGCAGCTATGGACCGAGATGCCAGCATGGCCTGGAAAGGTTTTCGGTTGCCCACACCACCTTCCAAGAGATGCGAAGCCAGGAGTATCATGATTGAGAAAAGCCCAATTAGCCTCTAATTCCCTCATTTCAAAAGATGTACATCTTTCCGCAGGCAAACCTGTCCCTCCTGGTAAAACCATGCAGTTACATTTAGAGCTTCTCCAGTCCATTTTGTAAGTCTCTAACTGCTGTCAGCACAAGGACCCTCATCGGCAGTTCTGTACTTTCCTAGCTGTTGATCCGAGGCATGATGGAAGAAGAAAAGTAAAAGCTTCTTGTATTCTCCCCCCACTTCCACCTATCTGCTCACAGTCAGGCACACCTCATCCCAAATAACTTGGGTTTAATACTGTGATCCATATAGAAACTATTTAATATGCTGAATCTAAGCTGATCCTTCAAGTAGCCCCCTGTAAAAAAAGCAATGCTTTACAGTGAGTTTTCAATTAAAGAACAAAAAACACTAGGGAAGAATTGTAAAAGGTATAAGGCCAGCGATCAGGGCAGCCATCAGTCCTGTGCTGAAGGGCCGCACTGGCTCATGTTCAGAGGTAAAACCGGCTGCTTATTTTTTTCACAGCTAGATCAGGCAATTGATTTAGCAGTCTTCTGAAGCGACCATTCCACAAAATCCATTACCTGAATTTTAAAATATATGCCAGCAGATTTCCTTGCATCACTGAGGAAAAGATTAAAACGCAGTAATGCAATATATGATGTGGTTGGATAGCACAAGTCTTAAAAATGCTTAACATTCAGAACGAGTGGCTTTTGTTAAAATAAATTTCACTGGCGGGGGGCCTATACGTTACTGTGACAGGAGCAACTGCCCTCTCTGAGCAGTGCAAGTGACAGCCAAAGTCTGCCGCGGAGGGATGGAGGACAGATTCCAAAAACATTTCCAGGATTCTAACATCAAATCACCAACAGAGAAGACCAGATTGAAAGAGCAAAAATAATTTTTATAGAGGATGCTGATGGTGCCTGAGATCGACAAATTGCCTTTAGAACAAAACGACTACCGACCTCAGACAGCCACTTTTTATTTCCTTTTCATTATAGCTTTTGTACTGATCTGTGTATGTGTACACATGTACGTTTGCATATAAATAAATTTCTTACAAACTATCCCAACACAAATGAAAATGCAAGATGATTTCTTGCTATTGGCATTTAAACCAACACAAACAACAGGAATTAGATCTATTCATTTCAGTTCTGCTTGAAGTAAAATTTCACTGGCTGTACATATCACATCTTAAATTGCCGAGGTGATACTGAATTAATACCAGCTTTTACACAGTCAGTCGTGAGAGCTGCCAATCACTGCATGTTCCACTTCAAAAGAGAAGGAGAGCCATTCAGAGTGCAGTACAGACTGTACCACTCATTTTTAACATTTTCAGAAAAGAAAACATGTCAGCGCTAACAAAATAATAATGTAGTAAAAAACCCACTCCGCATTCATTTCTGCAACCACCCGTCCCATTCACAGAGGAGGAAACAGAAGTCCCTGCAGACAGCAGGCCAAGCTGTCGGGACTGCCTTCCAGCTCTGCGCACCACGAGGTCAAATCCTGCTCAGCTGATGCAGGGACCTTTTTGGTATCTCTAGACATAGAGCAAATGAGAAGTCCTTTGCAACATTATTGAAATGAGTTTGTATCTGTACAGCACACGTCATTAAAGTTTAAGGCTATACATAGTTACACTGACACTCTCCCTCAAATTATTCATAATTTATAAGCTTATCTGTTCACAGGGCTTTGCATGACAAACAACAGCGGTACGGTACAAAAGAAATCACCACAGCCCTGTCATACGGAAAAACCCCAGGCCTCCTTGGATCCATCTGACCACAGCGAGGTCTGAAACGTGTTGTGTGGCAGTCGTTCAGAGCTCATCCACACCACACCTTGTACTCCACTGCCCCTCCAAAACATCGTCAAACCATCCTTGCTCTTTGCTCTCCAAAAGCCAAAGCTCGCTCTTGTTTTGACGTGATGTCTGGCCTCCAACATCTCACAGCAGACCACCAAGCTGTCCTATCCCCGCTGTCACTGAACCCTCTGCAGGTCCAAGCATGGTCAAAGGCTGAGTCCAATCAAACTGGATCTCCATTAAAGACAGGGGTAAGAATTAATTCCACCATTTTGTCTTCTCAGGGAGGTGTCGGTGTGCACGCAAAGAGATCAGTATCAAACAAACTGACCACCTCCCTAGCTTCTGTGCTTCTGATTCAGCACTTGTAGAACACCTACTGCCACGGGACCCGGGTCCGTGAGAAAGGCTGACAGGCGTTATGACAGTTCAGCAGTTGTGCAAAATTAAAACTTAGTATGAAACAGCTTATCCAGCATTACTGTCACCTCCTTATTCCCCAAAAAGGCAACAAAACCAAACCAAGAACTGAGATCGGAGTCCTGGTATAAAGAACACTATGCACAACTTACCAGCAAGAACATTAGAGGGTTGGGCTCACTGAATTGCTCCATTTCCCAATTTTCCTCTGAGGCTGCACCGTTACAGATACAGTTTCAACCTAAAAATCTGTCTGAATATTCACAGTGATAAATATGGCCAGAATTATTATGTCTAGCCACTATACAGTGCAAATCCAACTGAGTGAAAGGACCATAACTCAACGGTGGCAAACTGGGACTTCTCGTCAGCTTATACAAGATGAAACTGGATCACTGAATTCATCAGCAACACTCTACATAGTAAAGCTGACCAAACTAAGGACCAGGCAAGACAAAGACAATGGAAAAAATGCAAGACGGAAGATGCCTCAGTCTCTCACTTTTCAAGCATCCAGTTGGAACATCAGCATTATGTAACGATGCTGGGAAATTGGTAATCAGAGCCTTTTATTTAAACGTACCAGATATCTTTCCTCCTGCCTCATGCTGGGGGTACGGATCATGTGATTCTGTTCTCCTCTCCAGTCTCCGAAACGTCGAAAAAAATAATTGGATAAGAATCGATTGACAGGATCTCTGATAATGTTGATGTACACCGGCTGGTCTCCTCCAAACCTGGTGGGAAGAAAAATGGGTGAATCTTCAGAAGGTTCTACAGAGGCACATGTATCCATCTTTCAGCCGAATGTTTTCAAATTACTCTCTACAGAAGTTCAGAGCTTTTACAAGGTTAGCAGTGAAACTGAGAAGCTTACAACTACTTACCAAAACTTTGTAAAGGCATGTAAGATCTCTTTAGGATGAATGGTAAATATGATATCACATTAAGCTCCATGTGTACTACAAACATTTTAGTTTAAGACCTCTTTTTCTGCTGTGTCAATATTTTTGCTTCTTGAGTTTTCTCTGGGCTGTTTTCAGATGAAGAACCTTCTGCAGCTGAACCTGAGAATGAGCGTTTCTTCTCAACACGTTTCCCATCGGGGAAGTCCTGTCAGAGCAGGCACCACCTGACACTGATTGCCGTAAGGCAGCCGTGGGTCACCTTCACCTGTACAGTCAGCGCAGTAATGTGCAAAGGATTTTGCAACTTTCAAGCTTATTTCAAAAGGCTTCCTTTGGATGAACTGACAGATATGCGTGGTATTTCCATCTTTGTATTTGCTGGAACTTGTGCAGCTCCTCCTCCCCTCACCCCAGCCTGTGCCACCGGCCGGATTTGAGGTTATTCTGTGCTTAGGCAACGCCTTATCCTTGTACTGCACTTCATGAAGAGTTTTTTTTTTTTAAAAGTCAATATGAAAATTCCTGCTTCATAAGAGAAATTAACTATCAATCTCAAGTACACGCAAGTCCCGGGAAAAGGAAAGGGTAAAACCAGCCGCGACCAGGCTCTGCATGAAAGCAAAATGCAGCACAGGTACCTGCAATTTAGAGATGAGAAGATAAACCAAAGCAACCTCAGCAGCCTGACTTTACCCTCTTGTACACCTGCTCCTGGTAGGTAACGACAAATGTCTTCAGTGTAATAGGTGGGATGCAAAAAGGGGAAAGGAGGAAAAGGGAGCCTGAGAAGGTCTGTCATTATACTGTATTTTCAGTGTTAAAATATCAACTGTATGTTTTACGTCAGTACACAGCATCAGGAGAACAGGCCTAACTGGAAGAAAAAAAGGAAAGTGGCTTACACTCTTCCGTGGTCAAAACTGAAGAATGGACATTTATGCTATGGGACAGACTTATGGACTACAAATGCTATGAGATAAAGAACAAAATAAAATCTTTTTGGATTAAGAAGTTCATATGATAAATTTGACTTGGAATTTGCCTGATCTAAGAACACGAATTATGATTCTCCCTTCTGTTTCCCCAATTTAGGAGAACAATTCTTACTTAAGCACTAGCTTATGCTTTATTTTTGGGACCGTGAGGACATAGCCATATTTAAGTATTTAAATGCTGTTCTGATGATTTTCTGAGTCATAATTTATATATTTTCCTTTAAAATGTAAAATATTAGATTAGAAGAGAGAAAAATCGAAGACATCCTTTAGATTAAAAAAAAACCCTCTTGGCTTCTCTTCATCTTTTGAGTCAGATGAATAATTGAATATGTATAATAAAAGATCAAGGCTCCTCATAAATATTAAAGAGCCAGCAAAATTGTTTAAAAATATGAATTCTAGTAAAAGGCAAGGGAAAAATCCCATACAGTTTAAATTTGATTTTTATTCTGCATGATTTCTCAGGCCACTAAATACAGTCTGCAAAGGCTTGTCTCATGAATAACTATGCATATCAGTAAGCTCATTGACCTCAGTGCTGCGGGATCACTGCCATGATTTGAAATTGCACACACAGCATAAAGCTTTAAAACAACCCAATTAAGAAGGCGGATGCTCCTCGCTTCCTGATTAGTGCAGCCTAGTTTGGACATGGGTGTGCAAGGGCAGTATCCTGAATTCAGTATCCTGAATTCTTCTCTGAGCTTGTCTTTGCTGTTTTTTGTCTTTATACTGAAATAAAACCTACATTAAAAAAAGGTATTCCTGGAAATACTGTAGGACAACAAGGGCATAAATCTTTGACAATATTTATTCAAATAGAAAGCCTTTGATGAATGCCATGGCTGGTAGCCATGAAAACTAAATTTTTCAAGTGAAATTGCTGGCAAGAATAGGTCGCACCTGAATTACCAAACACATTATCTTCCCGCTGCTTGATGCAGATCAGCAATAGTCTAAAGACAGAAGGGAGTGGAGAAGAGCAAAGAAAAGGGGAAGCAATGAAGACAGTGCCTAGCGATGACAGCAGCAAGTTGTCTTACGACAGAGACAGAAAGATTACAAGATTCAGAGAAGCAAGAGGGCAGGGATATCCTGCCCCAGGTTTCATAGAGGACACTAAGCCTAAATGCTCCTGAGAAGAGAGAAAAATCAAAAGCAGGCAGCTATTAGTTGTCTAGCTAGAAATATCCAACACTTATTGTCTTTGCTGAAGCAAAAGGAGGGGTCGGATTGTATCACCAACCCACCAGGGTCAGAGCCCATCCTTTTGCTGGTAAGGTCATGGCCCTGAACACGTGAACTTTAAAGTCAGTACCAACAGAATTTGGTACCAAGAGAAGAGGTACACGCAAGCTCGTCCGTCCCGAGAGGACAGCTGAGATGGGAGGTCACTCTTTCACAAAGAGCTACAGACAACTTCTCATTTCAGAAATGGAGACTGTGCCCCCTCCAAACACAGGACAGCTCAAATTCCTGATTTCCTGCACACGGTAACCAGCCTGGCACACACCCAGCTGCAGTTGCTCCATCAGGCAATAAGCAGGGAATTTTTAGAAAAATTAAGTCTGTTCTGGCTCTTATTCAAATCTGCTTTTTTTTTTTTTTTTAAACATAGTTTATAATACTTCAAATTCCAACCATTTGTTTCTATGGATTGTACTGAGACTCTTATGGAAGCTAAGCAGCACTCACATGGCATAAAAAAAAAATCCTACTGGTTAGAAAACATAAAAATCAATAACCTTAAGCTATTTAGAGGGAAAAAAAAAAGGGCAAATCAATGCTCCTTTTGTTCAAGTATGTTCTGCATATTTTTAGGTACCTATCAATCACAACATATTAAATATTCCTTAGCTCTCCAGAGTAAAACTTTTCAAATTAACAACACCCACGTGAAAGTGCTCTTGCAAACAATAACATATTGTGCTTTCATTATACATCATGTCACCTTATTTATAGTCAAATACGTACTGTGAAGGATTCAAAAAGGGACACAATCCTATTTTTCTAAGCCTGAGTGGAAGGCTTACCTTCTTTGAGTGGGATCAGGATTGGATCCTGCATGACAAAGGGACCTGATCCTTCTCAAGCCCAGCAGCACACGGCTGACACTGGGCAGAGGGGGCCAGGAGAGCAGGATGCCAGCCGAGCGCTGAAGATGCACACACTCATCCTCTGCACTGCTCTTCCTCCGCTTCCCTTCTCCTGATTTATTCAGTATATGCTATTAAATCCCATTAGTTTTAACTGCTCTGTTGTGACAGGGATATTTTGGGAGTCCTCTTCAAAACAACTAGAATATCTGCAGGCTTCAATCAATGATACTTAGGTTCATGAATAATATA